>NC_134363.1:19001819-19101819 GCF_048569485.1 Anomaloglossus baeobatrachus | reverse complement strand
CATAATGTGATCCATGCTGGCTGCTGTTGGCTGCCAGAGGGGATCCACGCACATGTTAGCTTATTTGTACAGCTGATGTGTTCCTCGCAGGCACAAGTGGAACCACATTCCACTTGTGCCTATTAACCCCTTAAGTGGTGCTGTCAAAATGCCACAGTTTCATTCAATTGCCGATTGTAGAAATCTTCACTTACTTGGCCACACGGTGGTGCTGTGATGTGATCACAGTGAACCGATGGTTATCATGGTAACACATGGTTATGTGATGTGTAGCTCACATGACTCACTTCCTGTTTCACCAAACCGAGGACTGCAGGTTGCAAGAGGTCAGTTTTTCTGCTGATCTCAGCTGTGCAGCTGTGATCAATAAAAAGGAATGAGCGATCAGACAACTGATCCTTATAACCCCCTAGGGGAACTAGTAGAATAAGTAAAAAAAAACCAAAAAACTAAAAGCTAAAATCACCCCTCTTTTGCCCCATTGAAAATTAAAGGGTTAAAAAAATAAAAATATACACATTTGGTATTGCCGCTTTCAGAAATGCCTGATCTATCAATATATAAAATCAATTAATCTGATTGGTAAACGGTATATCGGCAAAAAAATCTAAACACCAACATTACACTTTTTGGTCACCATAAAATTTTCCACAAAATGCAATAATAGGCGATCAAAACATCTGCGTAAAAATAGTACCATTAAGAAAAGGTCAGCTCAAGACACAAAATAAAAGCCATCACTAAGCCATAAATACCGAAAAATAAGAACATTACGGTTCGTGGAAAATTGCGCAAAAACTGCGCCCCTTTTTTTGGGCAAACTTCTATTTTTTTTAAATCCCTTTAGATAAAAGTAATCCTATACATGTTTGGTGTCTACGAACTCGTACCGACTTGAGGCATCATACTGACACATCAGTTTTACCATATAGTGAACATGGGGAATAAAATCCTCAAACATGCAATCACACTTTTTGCAATTTTTCCGCACTTGGAGCTTTTTTTTGCCATTTTTTCGTACAATATATGTTAAAACTTATGGTTTCAATTTATTTAAAATTACAACTCATCCCGCAAAAAAAAAACCCTCATAGGGTAAGATTGACAGAAATAATGGAAAATAAAAAATCTACTTTGATGATGAAAACAAAGCTCTTGTCCGCCCCAAAATGGGGTTTTGCAGACCCCCTGGCTTGAATCGTATAGTGCACATGCTTGACCCCTGCTCCATTCATAATTAATGGAATTGATGGAAATAATGGAACCCTCCTCTTCCCAGTTTTCTCTGGATGCCCTACAAAGAATAAATGGCGTGTAGTCTGATTACGGGCACCTCCAGTCCTGTCAAGATGGGCTCCGCATAGAAGTTCAGAAACACTGTGAATGCCAGCAGCTAAACCCCTAGAAATCAGGGGTCAACTTCTAATTTTCATAGAACCCCTTTAAATGTTTCCTATTACATGAGCCCATTATTGACTTTTAGAAATCATTGTTATATTTCCAGGATATTTTATGCAGTATAGCTGTACTGGGATAGATTTCTTGTCAAAAATACCAGTCTTTATTGGTCATGTGGCCAAATGTTGTGTTAAATGAAAGTTTCTGTCTCCCTTTGCAGGACCAGACCCATCTGTATCAGCCTTGCGAGGGTGCGCAACTAAATCCTCCTGTGATATTGGAAGCTTCGGCAATTCCTCAAGCAACCTTAATTTTATCTGCACCAGTGGTGGCACAAGTGTCCATGAAGTTGTCTTGACTCCGGCCGTTGTGTGTCTCCTGCTGCTGAAATGGCTCCTCTAAAAGTCATCGTGGACTGTTTATTTGTTATATATATTATAACGTGTGCAGAATTATTAGGCAAGTTTTAGAGGATTTTTTTTATTATTGATCAACAACTATGTTCTCAATCACCCAAAAGGCTCATAAATATCAAAGCTTAATATTTTTGGCAGTTGGAGTGGGTTTTTTTAGATTTGGCTATCTTAGGAGGATTTCTGTTTGTGCAGGTAACTATTACTGTGCAGAATTATTAGGCAACTTAATAAAAACCGAATCTATTCCCATCTCACTTGTTTATTTTCACCAGGTAAACCAATATAACTGCACAAAATTTAGAAATAAACATTTCTGACATGCAAAAACAAAACCCCAAAAAATTAGTGACCAATATAGTCACCTTTCCTTCTGATGACACTCAGCAGCCGACCATCCGTAGATTGTCAGTTGCTTGATCTGTTTGCAATCAACATTGCGTGCAGCAGCCACCGCAGCCTCCAGACACTGCTCCCAGAGGTGGACTGTTTTCCCTCCCTGTAGATCTCACATTTTATGAGGGACCATAGGTTCTCTATGGGGTTCAGATCAGGTGAACAAGGGGGCCATGTCATTATTTTTTCATCTTTTAGACTTTTACTGGCCAGCCACGCTGTGGAGTAGTTGGATGCATGTGATGGAGCATTTTTCTGCATGAAAATCATGTTTTTCTTGAACGATACCGACTTCTTCCTGTACCACTGCTTGAAGACGTTGTCTTCCAGAAACTGGCAGTAGGTCTGGGAGTTGAGCTTCACTCCATCCTCAACCCGAAAAGGTCCCACAGGTTCATCTTTGATGATCCCAGCCCATACCAGTGTCCCACCTCCACCTTGCTGGCGTCTGAGTTGGAGGGGAGCGCTCTGCCCTTTACTGATCCAGCCTCTGGCCCATCCATCTGGCCCATCAAGAGTCACTCATTTCATCAGTCCATAAAACCTTTGAAAAATCAGTCTTAAAATATTTCTTGGCCCAGTCTTGAAGTTTTATCTTATGTTTCTTGTTCAGAGGTGGTGGTTTTTCAGCCTTCCTTACCTTGGCCATGTCCCTGAGTATGGCACACCCTGTGCTTTTTGATACTCCAGTAACGTTGCAGCTCTGAAATATGGCCAAACTGGTGGTAAATGGCATCTAGGCAGCTTCACGCTTGATTTTCCTCAATTCATGGGCAGTTATTTTGCGCCTTTTTTGCCCAACACTCTTCTTGCGACCCTGTTGGCTATTTGCCATGAAACACTTGATTAATCAGTGATCACGCTTCAAAAGTTTGGCAATTTCAAGACTGCTGCATCCCTCTGCAAGACATCTCACAATTTTGGACTTTTCAGAGCCAGTCAAATCTCTCTTCTGACCCATTTTGCCAAAGGAAAGGAAGTTGCCTAACAATTAAGCACACCTTACATAGGGTGTTGATGTCATTACACCGCACCCCTCCTCATTACAGAGATGCACATCACCTGATTTACTTAATTAGTAGTTGGCTCTCAAGCCCATACAGCTTGGAGTAGGACGACATGTATAACAAGCATCATGTGACCAAAATACTCATTTGCCTAATAATTCTGCACACAGTGTATATCTAATGCTTTTGGTAATTTTTCTTTCTTCAAATCGCATTCATCGAGTCTTGACTTGACTTGACTCAAGACTTTTTCTTTTTTTTTATTTCTTAATGACTTCTTCCTTTACTTTCAGAATTTGTACTAAAAGGTAAAGGTGGATTGACTGTAATGGCTTATAGTGCTTGTAGGCAATGCTTTTGAAGCTTTTGGAACCATGGATGTGGCCAGCCTCGGTGCCACCGGTGTCCTTTTTAATGTTGGAGAGGCAAAGCTGTGTCTGATTGGAGCATAGATCAGACGTAACGGGGGGAATTATTCATACAATGAAGAATAAGAACATTTGTAATGTCTGTTATACATCAAATCTGTAAGGAAAATAAAATAGTAAAAATACGGTATTTGCTTGAAATAAAAACATGTGATTTTAACATTATACTCTGTAGGGTTTGAAGTCAAAAATAAGAAAACAAGAAGGACTAGACCCAATCGGATCAGCAGGGCGAACAAACCCAAAGAGCCACCCCAAGAGTTTGAGACAGACACATGAAATATCAACCTGTATCTTGATACGCCACAAAGATTCCAAAAACCCATTGTCATTAGACACCGATACGACTTAAAAACATGAGAAACCTGAGTCGGTATCAAAAATATATTAATTTTTATTAGAATTTATACATACAAAAATTACAATTAAAATATTATGTTTATTATGTAATATAATCCCAGTCAAAAAAGGCTGTTCTACTTTATCTACTTAGGAGGTTATAATTTTGCTTGCTGCGCCTGTATGGGACGCCCCAGCGGCTTCAGGCGACACAGGTTACTGCACCTCGGCCGAGGTGCAGTATTCATTCTGTGTATGGAGGAGGTCATTCACCGGTGTACACCATAATACATACAACACACAGTTCAGGAGCTCTCCCACTGGGACTGGGCTAGGGTAGCAGCTGGTGGGTGGCCATCACGAGACATGGGACCTCTGGTCCACTAGCACAGCAACCCGGGAGGCGGGACACCACTAGGGGAAGTGAGGTGCAACATCACATATAGGCAATCGAGCCGGGACCACGGTCCAAGCAAGAGCAGAAAAGAGGAGAGGAAGTGTAGCAAGAGAACCAGGGGTCCGGAGCTGGAGTGCTCAGCCCAGGCTCTTAGGAAGAAGGGGGATTCCAGGGTGCACGGGAGTGCAGCAGGGACCCATGACCCCTTCTATGGCCCAGGAGCTGGGGTGGACGGAATACTAAGAGAAAGGACACACAGAAAGCCACACCGGCCTTGACCTCCGAGCTATCCGGGATCGTCTAAGGCCCATAAAAGTGGAGCCCTGCATTCCCAAAGATGGCGATACTTCAGTGAGTAAAGAACTTTGACTGCAACTTCTGTGTTGTCCCATCACTACCGGCGCCCTGACCATTGCGCCTCTGCGCCATAGGCAACTACTACTCTCAATGTCCCTGGAGCGCAGCTCTGCCTGTGGAGACCAACTATGCTACATCACACCATCTGTCCCAGTGAGCACCTCCTGCAGCCGCGGCACATAGATGGCCGCAAACCACAGGTGGCGTTACGAATAATCATTACATCCACTCTAGCCATTATCCTTTATTGACACCTCCAGGGTCACGGACCAAGGCCGATGTGACATCCCAAACCGACACCGGCACGGTGATGATTCACCTGCAAGACCCTTTCACACATTCAGTATTTCGCCGGATGCCTGATCTGGCACGCACGCAGTACAGTAGATTCATTTACAGTGGACGTGCGACACCATGAGGTTGTGTGCTTCATGCACAACCGTATTTGTCCACATAGTGTCGTGGGGGAAAAGGAAGAACAGTGCATGTGTGGCACCCTGTGGTTATATAGCCACAGTAACATCTGGTTGGTGGAGTAAGGGATTTTCACATTGGAAGTACTCACATACAACACTTTCCACCCCAGGCCTGAAGGGGGAGCTCATCAGTTTTATTTGTTTTTGTAAAATTTGTATTTCTTTTTAAGAATCTGATGTAATAAATTGTCATAGTTGTTAATGTTATTGTTTGAAAACTAGATGTCTCAGTCCAGGAGTACTGAAATTATCTAGGGGGAATGTGGCACCCTGCGGTTATGTAGTCACAGTAATATCTAGTTGGTGCAGTAAGAGATTTCCACCCTGGAAGAACTCACATATAACACTTTCCACCCCAGGCCTGAAGGGGGAGCTCATCAGTTTTATTAGTTTTTGTAAATTTGTTATTTCTTTTTAAGACTCTAATGCAATATTTGTCATAGTTGTTAATGTTATCGTTTGAAAACTAAATGTCTCAGTCCAGGAGTACTGAAATTAACTAGGGGGAATGTGGCACCCTGCGGTTATGTTGCCACAGTAACATCTGGTTGGTGCAGTAAGAGATTTCCACATTGGAAGTACTCACATACAACACTTTCCACCCCAGGGCTGAAGGGGGAGCTCTACTTAACTGACGTCAGACGTACTGGCTGATGTCAGTTGAAGTCTCCTAGAAATTCAATTGCTGGGGGCTGAGAGAGGCAGTTGAAACCGGTCGGGTCCAGTGCAGGACTGACAGAGGAAGCGACCTGAAAACGGTGCTGTGTTGGGCCAGGATCAGGGGAAAATGCCTAGCCGTGTGAGGGATCCTGAGTGAGGGTCGGAGGCAAGGCGAGACAGAGAAGGGGTGAAGCGACCAGTTTGGTACACCCCAGAAGAAACAACCCGGACACCGGAGTCCGAGTCTGCACAGGTTCAGTCAGGCCCAGCAGAAAAGTGTGGAAGGCGAGGGGGACGTCAGTCTCCACACAGAAACACTTTTAGCACTGCCATCAACAGACGCAGGGACCGCAGTAGAGTTAGTGGTGCCCAGCAGAACGGTTCATTACGCCTGCTATTGTGGCGCCCTGGACAAGCCAGGTCGTCACAGAAACAGCAACACCACATCCCACACCCCGGCTAGGCACACCGAAGTCAGACAAAAATCCTTGTTGCCTCCCTCCAGGGGCTGATGTCCACACCAGGGGGTGGAGCCAGGCGGTTGGCCCCACCTGCCTAGGAGTTCACAGTCCTGGAGGCGGAAAAAGGAGAGTCAGTGTAGTTAGAGTGTAGTTGAGGAGTGAAGTGGAGTAGTTGAGTGAAGTAGCAGTGGAGCAGACTGACCGTGTCCGGGTGCGTAGCCCGGGCACATACAGCAAGGTTGGCAGACAGTGGTGACCGTCTGCAGGAGAGGCCGATTGGAGTGAACCGTAAGGACCGGGGTCGGGAGGTGGCCCGCCGGTACCGGATCGGGGAACAAAGAGAAGCCAGCACCGTTCGGCAGGGCCTATGGACCCCGACCAGGCTTGGAGTCGCCGTAAAACCGGTCAAATCCGTTAGCGAAGGGAACCTCCTGGGTTTCCCAGCAGTCAATACCCGATAGAAGGCGACAGCTCACACCGTGAAGGGAAACACAGTCACCGCCAAGGCTACAGTTCCCAGGGCCAGAGCCTGCGGGCAAAAGGGGCTCCTTCAGCATCCACCAAGCTGGGGAGCGGGTTACAAGTGGGAAGCCATCAGTAGCAAGAACACATTCAAGGTGCAGGGAAAGACAGTTACCTCCAACCTACCGGGAGCAGAAACCACCGCAGCCGTCTGTGGGACCCATCCATCCAGCCGTGTGTTTTACCAAGAACTTTGCATTCGTCATTGGCTGAGTGAGTGCCACTGTGCCGTGCGGCACCGTGCTGTCCCCGCGACCCTGCACCTCACCAGATCCTGTAACCCACCTGTCACAAACCTCCCTTACTGGGCCCCGGGACAACCAACCCCCTACCCACGGAGGGGAAAACAACAACTACGCTGCTCCCTGCCATCGCTCCCGGAATCCCCGTCCAGAGCAGCGGTGGTGTCACAACCGCTCGAGTCCCCGGATCCGGCCCACCGCTCGAGCCACCGAGCAGCAAGCAGCGGCAGCAGCAGCCGTGCTGGACCCGAGCATGGTGAGCGCAGCGTACCTCCTCCCTGCCCGCGACAACTTGGCGTCACGAACAGGATCTTACCGTTCTGCCGTCTGGTAGAAGTTCGCCTTGTGTACCGCCGGAGGTGTCCAGCCGAAAATTTTGAGAAGCCGCCATTTTGGGCGCGAAAAGTCCGCGCTCGAGCGTCTCCTCGAGCAGTGGAGGCGCGAAAATCGAAACCCCGCCCCTGTGAAGGAGGAGTCGGAAAAAGACTAAGGGGGACGGATTGCGTCTGGCCGCATGTAGCTCGTGGCTAGAAAGGCAGGGACGCCAGGACCCTGCGGCCATCTTTTGGTTCCTGGAGAAGGCCGACGCAGCGATGCACCAACCGTCCAGCAGCACCGTAACCCCCGCGCCCGGGACCGCGGCGTGGGTGGAGGTCCGGACCACTCAGCTACAACAACGGCTGCAGATCCGTGTGCAGCTCCTCCTGGAGGAGTGGGAGGCCGACATGGCGGAAGTGGTGGCGGCTATAAGGAGACGCGAGGTGGAGGAAGACCTGGAGGAGCGGGTAAGAGACCCACGCCCCTGAATTCCGGAAGGATCGGCCACTGCGGCTGAGGGGCCCGGCACGCGCCCACTCAACCTGTTGCCTCCCCCGCTACCCGCACTAGTCGCTACCGCCCCGCCACTAGGCCCGCTACCCGCCCAACCGGTAGCAGTACCCCGCATGTCCGCCTAAGCGGACCGACCTGCAGCTGAGGCCCGTGACCGTGCAGCACCGTTCCTTTGGAAGACGCCAAAGGCCGAGCCCGTCGGTGAAGCTGTGCCGGAGGCACCGGTGGCCATGCCTGACCTCGTACCGGCCTCGGCGGCCCGTCTCATGCAGGTGGAGGTGGAGGCTCAGCGGGAGGGGATCCCTATGCCCGTTCCCTACACCTCGGCTGAGGTAGCGCCGGGTCGCCGCTGTGAGGCAGCACCCCAGGCCATGACACCGCGGGACCTTCCACCCAGATTGCCAGTAGTGGGCAGTGTCAAGGAGGTCTCGCGGGGCCCGACCCGTGCGCAGGGGCTCGCAGCAGCATCGTATTGAAACAGGGAGCCGTCCCCGCTGGGCCTGGAGATCACGGAGAGAGAGAAGAAGAAGTCGGAGCTGGTAGCCCGTGCAATCCACGAGAAAGAAAGTCTCCGTAGGGCCACCTTCCATGTCCGGGGCCCGATCCATGAAGGGCAAGTGAGGAGATTTGATGTCCGGAGAGGGTATGGCTTTATCTTCGAACCAGGTCTGGAGGCCGAGATCTTTGTGGCCCGGAGGGATGTGAATGGCCACTTACCGGAGGACCACCCAGGCCGCAATCTGTTACCAGGGGACCTGGTCACGTATACCCGGCACTGCGGGGAGAGGGGTTGGTTTGCTCTGGACGATAAACTGAGGGGCAGTCAAGAGGCCCGAGTAAAAGCCCAGCCTTCTCCCCCAGTCGACACCGTGGATCTGAAGTGAAGGCAGCGGTCCCTCCGTTGCAAGTTGTCCCCGTTGGGACCACCAGTACACAGTTAAAAGTTTTGAATGATAAGTGAATCAACCGAAGATGTTTACCTGATTGAGACCGTGATTGAACCGGCCGTTGCCGGCAACTAGTCCCCGTAGGGACTTCCTGCAACCGTTGCGTAGGAACTACTACGGACAGGCCCGAGAACTTGCAGGGCAACCACAAACTTGTGGATGTAAATATTTGTTTGGCTTAAACCGTTACCGCCTCCGGAGAGGCAGGTTTGGGAGGATGGGCCTGGAGGAAATGGATGGCCCAGGCCCGCCACTGCCGCAACCGGTGGCGATCCTCCGGGGGTCAGGGGTTCCCCATGGACGTGGGTCCCCTGACAGGGACAGTACCCGCTCGGGCAACTTGGTTCAGGACTAGGGTCAAGGGGTGCTGCCCACTTCTTAGGGGCAGCATCAGGGCCAGGTTGTTTGGGTGGGAGAAGAGCGGAAGCCGTAACAGTTTTAATAAAGTTTGACAACCATTAAGTAACATTAAAGTATGTACCTCCCGTTGTGGGAAGATTGAAAATGCTTATGTTTTATATGTGTTTTACTCTTTTTCAGTTAACAAACAAAAATAAAACCGGTGATGGACGGGCAGCCCGCGGACGGTCTGTATTTTACTAAGGGGGAATGTGGCGCCCTGGACAAGCCAGGTCGTCACAGACACAGCAACACCACACCCCACATCCCGGCTAGGTACACCGAAGTCAGACAAAAATCCTTGTTGCCTCCCTCCAGGGGCTGATGTCCACACCAGGGGGTGGAGCCAGGCGGTTGGCCCCACCTGCCTAGGAGTTCACAGTCCTGGAGGCGGAAAAAGGAGTCAGTGTTGTTAGAGTGTAGTTGAGGAGTGAAGTGGAGTAGTTGAGTGAAGTAGCAGTGGAGCAGACTGACCGTGTCCGGGTGCGTGGCCCGGGCACATACAGCAAGGTTGGTAGACGGTGGTGACCGTCTGCAGGAGAGGCCGATTGGCGTGAACCGTAAGGACCGGGGTCGGGCGGTGGCCCGCCGGTACCGGATCGGGGAACAAAGAGAAGCCAGCACCGTTCGGCAGGGCCTACGGGCCCCGACCAGGCTTGGAGTCGCCGTAAAACCGGTCAAATCCGTTAGCGAAGGGAACCTCCTGGGTTTCCCAGCAGTCAAGACCCGATAGAAGGCGACAGCTCACACCGTGAAGGGAAACACAGTCACCACCAAGGCTACAGTTCCCAGGGCCAGAGCCTGCGGGCAAAAGGGGCTCCTTCAGCATCCACCAAGCTGGGGAGCGGGTTACCGGTGGGAAGCCATCAGTACCAAGAACACATTCAAGGTGCAGGGAAAGACAGTTACCACCAACCTACCGGGAGCAGAAACAACCGCAGCCGTCTGTGGGACCCATCCATCCAGCCGTGTGTTTTACCAAGGACTTTGCATTCGTCATTGGCTGAGTGAGTACCACTGTGCCGTGCAGCACCTCGCTGTCCCCGCGACCCTGCACCTCACCAGGTCCTGTAACCCACCTGCCATCTACCTCCCTCACCGGGCCCCGGGACAACCAACCCCCTACCCATGGAGGGGAAAACAACAACTACGCTGCTCCCTGCCATCGCTCCCGGGATCCCCGTCCAGAGCAGCGGTAGTGTCACAACCTCACCACAACCGTGGGTGGCGTCACGGACAATAAATCCCCAACACCATCCCCCTTTTCACTCACGGGCGAGGAGCGCCGCTCGAGTCCCCAGATCCGGCCCACCGCTCGAGCCACCGAGCAGCAAGCAGCGGCAGCAGCAGCCGTGCCGGACCCGAGCATGGTGAGCGCAGCGTACCTCCTCCCCGCCCGCGACACTATACAAGTGAGAGACACAGGAGAGGTCAGGGTCAGGCTTAAAACAGCCCAGGACTTAAACACAGCAATATGGAGGCCTCAAAACTCACAGATGTGGAAATCCCAACTTCCACCTGACCACCTGGACTGTACCCTGGACTTATCCCTGCTAACATCAGTAAAGTTACAGAAAGAAAGACCCGGTGTGTGTGTGACAAGTATTGCTATCTAAGGTCCTGCTCTCACTACAGACTGTGTTTGCCTGAACATGAGGAGCCACATCTCAGTGGCCTTGAAGAGACTGATATCAAGACTGGTGTGGTAAGCTGTCTCCCTGTGGGTGAAATCTCAATCATTTTCCAAAGGTCCTGGAGTCCCGCTCCACCTGTGGGGAGCAATAATATCTCAACTGCGCTATCCCCATCTGCATGGGAAACACGCAGCACAGCAGTGACCCATATTGCCACAAAACCACAGGTGGCGTCAAAAACTTTATTCCACTGTAAATATAATCATCATCTTCTTTGTTTAAAGACACCGCCAGGGTCACAGAGTCGGGTCCTGCTACCGCTGACATCCCCGGACTAGACCGGCCCAATTCCCTGTATCACCTAAGGCCCTGGAGCAGGCGCGTGTCACAGGCATCCACATCCTAGTGGTTTAAGGATTACACTGAACTGGCCCCTTCCTGCCCATGTACTACCTACATTGGTATACCTTACCAGGACAGATGACTCAAAGCACATATGTATCGTACGTATTAAAAAGAAAAATAATAATTCCAAATTTAAGTTTGTGGGCCTCCCCTTCCCCCCAAAACCTACCCCCCCAAAAAAAAGGAATCAAGCTTCAACCTCATTCTTGAAGCATGACCCCTTCTTCTAAAGTGAAGGTCCATTCAGTCATGGATGTTGCAGCTGGTGGAGCACCAGATGATAATGTCTAGTAGGGTTTTTCTTATTTTTGGAGAGGATCATGATGACTTTTTCAGAGGGTATGTATATTTTCCAGCTTGGTAGTAGATGAGGAACAGAAATTCACTTAGTATGTTCCCCAAAAAAGGCCAAGTTGACAGTTTCTAAGAATGAAACTATATAGTGATGACTACGCTAAATTCAGCATAAAATTGCGGAAAAAAAAAAGTGTATATGAAATATATTTATAAATATATATACATATATATATATATATATTTATATCATAAATGTATGGAATGAGCCTTGCTACAAAAGCTCAAAGTCTACCGAGCAATAGTGCTAACTACCCTGTTGTATACCAGTGAGACTTGGACTGTATACAGGGGACATGCTATCAATTGAACCACTTCCACATGACCTGCCTCCATAGAATTCACAGGATCCGGTGGCAGGATAAGGTGCCGGACACTGAAGTCCTCTCCAGAGCAGCCCTACCTTCAATTCCCACCTCGCTGATGACAGCCCAGACACGCTGGACAGGAAATGTTAGTATGCAAGATCATCGCAACCCTAACCAGCTCCTCTATGGCGAGTTGTCAAAGGTTAGTTTCAGACGTCTGTGTTTCAGGTACGTGTGACATCCGTTTTTAACAAGGATACCACATGTACCCATGTTATTCTCTGGAGTTACTCACACAGCCATGTTTTCACACGGACCGTGTGGCCCCACTATTCCCTGCACGCACACACGGAGACATGTCCATCTATTCTCCGGCAGCATGGGTGTCACACGGATCACACACTGATGCGATCCGTTTGACATCAGTATGACATGTGTTGCGCCCCTGAACTCTTCAGGGTGATACAAGGTTCTACATCTCCACCAGGATGCAGGGCCTACCCCCTTAGGGACCCAGAACCCCAGTGCCAGTACCAACAAAAACCCAGGTAATCCCAGTTTCCCCCAACAATCTCCCATACAATGGTACCCAGCTAGGGTGGACCAATGAATGGCCGCCTAGAGGTGGAGCCACTCCAGTCCACTAGTTGACCAGGTGGTGGGTGCAGACTGTGGAGAGTAGTCAGTTGAGATTTGACAGCAGAGGTGTGAAGGTGGAAGTTTAGTGACGTCCCGACTCAGGTTGACGGGGACCTGGTACCCAGGAGAAGTAGTTGCCGGTGGAGTATGGTGGCGTACTCCCGGAACTACTCACCGATGGGGTACAGGACCCTAGGACAGGAAAAAGCTTCAAGCCGACCTGTTAACATCTGTACAGCAAATGGGACCATCAAGGACCTTGCTGACCCTTAAGAATCCGAAGACTCAGTAGCAAAGGGAGAACCGGGGACAGGACCAGAGACTTCAACCCCACAGGGTTCACACTACCATCAGGCGGACAGAAGTGGACAATCCACAGAATGGGGACCCCCCTGTTCTATACCACAGGGACCCACTTACCAGAGACAGGTGCAGGGGAAGAAGGTACCAGAGAACTAAACTGGCAATGGGACAAAGGGGACCTGGAGGTGAAACCAGCCGGCCTCAGGCAACTAGTTAACATCTTCAGAAAGTGAGTAAACCAGTTGCACTGAACATCTGTGTGGACTACCTTCTTCCTACACCCATCGCACCATACACCCTCTGGGGCAATACACTACTTGCGGAGGGACTATCATACTAGCTGCCAATACCATCAGCCCCAGTAGAGGTATTCTGCAGCGGTGGCTCTCTACACTTAGCCGAAACACCGCAAGTGGCGTCACATGTGAACATTATCATGTTCTCCCCTATAAATATCCCCATTACAAAAAGGACCAAGGGCACGGAACCGGGTAACGGCCACCACTGTGACATTCCCAAGACGTACACTGCCCGGAACCGAGTACCCCATATCCTTGAGTGCTACACATGTATCGGAGAAAACACGTGTCTGTGAAATAAGAAGATTTTCTATATTCACTTGTATCCAGTGGTGCATGTACCTCTGCCCAACTGGTCAGTTTTAGACCTACGGATACGGATACGAATGAAGGATTCTGTTATTATTATGTCATTAAATTGAAGGCCGCCGGGCTTGTGCCTAGATGGCGGAACAAGCTCACTAACTCGGACAGCACCAAAGAAGGCCAGGCTAAAGGCTAACGACAAGAGGGAGACCTCCCAGGGGTTCGAACAGACCTCCTTGCTGGCTTCAATTAACCTAATGAGGGTTGAATAAGAAATGGGGTATCTATTATCAACAGACGATCGGGATTTGGCCCAACCCTTAAGGGATTGGCGTATAATGAAGGATTTGGTAACGTCAGACCAACCCCTTAGCCTGAAATGAAATGAAATGCCAGATAAATGCCTCTGAGCTACGGAGGCCGAAAAACCCGAATTCTAAAGGTGTATTAAATATCGGAGTGTAATCTCAGTATGGGTGGAGCTGTCAAAACTGCTAATCCCAGGACCTGCAATTATTAACCACTGCTGCCATGCCTTACCATAAAGCTGCCACGTCGAAGGGGAAAAGGCCGTCCGAATCCACGCCATCATTTGATCTCTAGCAGGTCCCACAGCCAGGGAGGGCACAGGCAACCCTGCAAGCTGGCATTGGGTACGAGCCTCACAAAATCCTGCAAACAAGAGTTAGACAGTAAAAATGCTGAACGACTCCGGGAAGAAGGAACGTGTCGTGCTCTAATCCAGATGTTGTTTTGCATGCAGAGTAACACAAGGTGGCGAAGGAGAGCCAGGACAGGAAGGGATGGTGAAGATAGATGGTTAATACAATGGACCGTTCTGGGGTTCTCTAATTGGAAAGAAATATTACGGTTAGCTAGATGGTCATGCCGCAACTCAACGGCCACCACAATAGGGAACAATTCCAACAAGGGGGCATTACCAGAAAGGTCGGAGCTTTCCCAAGAAGGAGGCCAGGAGGAATGACACCATTGATTACCATAAATGGAAGAAAAACCAGATGGGGATGCATCAGTGACCAGCGATAGCTCCTGGTTAGATACTACAGGGCCCATAATGTAATTAGACCCGTTGAAGTTTGATAAAAATTGGGACCAAATCATGAGATCAGAATGCAAGGGTTTCGTGATCCTGATTCTGTGGTCTGGGCGTTTTGCCATTTTTGTAGACAATGAAAGACGTCTAGAAAAAGCCCTGCCCATTGGGATTACCCTGCATGCAAAAGCCAAAGATCCCAATAAAGACTGCATTTGCCGCAGAGTAACCTTCCTGACTGAACAAAATCCTTCGATCAATTGCAACATGGTGTGAATTTTTTGTGCTGGTAGCCTAAAGACCATAGCAGTGGTGTCAATTTCAATGCCCAAAAAAGACAAGACAGTGGTTGGACCCTCGGTCTTATCCTTTGCCAATGGGACACCAAACTTAACCATTAGACCTATGAATGTGTCCAACAATGTTCTACAGGCGTCTGAATCCTTGGAGCCAATGAATAGAAAATCGTCCAGATAGTGCGTGACGAATTTTGAGCCTGTCTCATAACGGACTACCCATTCAAGGAATGAACTGAAAAGTTCGAAATAGTGGCATGAGATAGAGCATCCCATGGGTAGGCAAGCATCATTGAAATAGCTACCTTCCAGGAAACAAGCTAACAGGTGATAGCAGTCTGGGTGAACCGGTAACAATCGGAAAGCCGATTCAATATCAGTTTTAGCTAACAATGCAGATGGACCAGACTCGCGTATGAGGGCAATTGCACTGTCAAAGGACGCATAGGATACCGAGGCATCCTCAGGAGGGATACCGTCATTTACTGACTCGCCATGGGGATAGGAAAGGTGGTGTATTAAGCGATATTTTCCAGTTTCCTTTTTTGGTACAAGGCCGAGGGGAGAAACTCGCAAATTGGAAAAAGGAGGGGTTGTAAATGGGCCCTCAAACCCTCCTATTGAAAGCTCCTTGTAAACCTTTTCCCTTAAAATCTCTGGGTGTTTCCTGGCTGACGTAAGGTTATTGGCAAAGATGGGGGATTTAGACAAGTTAAACGGTATGAAAAAAACAAAAGAAAAACCAAACCTGATCTGACTAGCAGCAACTTTATTGGGATACTTGTCTAGCCAAGGGGACATCTCAGCTACCCTCACCGGGGTCTTTTTGATCATGTTTCCCGCTTTTTCCAGGAAGTTTTGACGGGGGGCGAGGGCATTTAATGGCTGAATGTGCTCCGCCACAAGCGGAGCACTCATGTTTGTATTTACATAACCCGAAGAAGCGGCAAAGGCCCTCATTAAACAACCAGCACGCTACTGGACGGCGCACGGCCACTGCGCCTGGACCTTGTGAAGATCCCGGCACAGTGGCCGTGGATTGAAAGGGATGGGATTTCTTTTGAATGGTCATTAAACGAAGCCACGAATCTGTCGCCCTTACTCCCCAGCCAATTTCTGGATTAAGGCCGAGGCGGCGGCGAAAATCCTCATCATACCGCCACCAGCCAGAACCACCATGTGTCTTATATGAACTATAGATGAGGTCTTGATAAATGAACATCTCAGAGCAACGCTCTGGGTGTTTCTGTCCCATAATGCAGCCAAGTACTGAAAAGGCCTGCAACCAATTATTAATTGTTTTTGCTATTCTAGGCTTTCTATCATATGACTTTTCCGTGAAAAACCTGCGTTCCTTATCAACAGTATGTTGGTCAGGAGAAATTAGAGACCATATATCAATATAAGTGTTGTCCCAGATTTTTTGTTTGAGAACGTCTTCTACATGAGAACCTAGCGGGGTAACCCCGCAGAAAAAGGAATCCTTGTGTATACTTGCCTGAGGGGGTTGTGGTGACTGAGACAGCATTGACAAACCCTGCTTAGTCAGATGATCTGCCAAGGCCTTCAGGACCGGCGGTAATGCTGAACTGTCTAAAACCCCCCAAGCCTCCGTGAACTTACCAGATGCTGAAGTGGATGCCATCCCTGGGGGAATCGCCGATGATACACCACCGCTGACGTGGGAAGGGGCATCCCTCACATCCCCGGGCATTTCAGTAGTAGACGGTGCTCCTTGCGTCCCCACAGGCTGCGCCACAGATGTCCGTGCACGCTCAGCAGTCGCTCTCGAGACACTTGACCCCTCTGATGACGTAGAGGGAGAGCGCCACCTGGAGGACCTGGAACGGTGACTTCTACCAGACGAGCGTGAACGGCAGCTTCTGCGCGTACGGGAGGAATTCCGTGAAGAATGCCTCGAGCGCCTCCTGTGATCCGGCGAGCGGCGCTGACTATGCCGATCTGACCGACGCGACGCAGAGTGAGGGTGGGACTGATCACTGGATAGGACATAAGCGGGACCCCTGGTGTCTGCAATGATTTGAACATTGGGCATAAAAAGTTGTGGATTAACATGTGAAGCAGGGGGAAGCTGCAGCAACTGGGGGGTCAAGGAAGGTGGTAAACTGAATGCAGCTACAGCTTGGCCATCAAGGGTTAATTGTGAACTCTGCTGACCAGGAGTAGTATGCAGAGCAAGGGGGGGGGGGGTTAGGGTTGGAGGAGGGTACTATTTGTGGCCCTTGGGTTAGGGCTACAGACTAATCAGCAGACACAGAGCCTGAAGCCTCTCCAGAAGAGGAGGCAGAGGTGTTATTATTGCCCATGGCAGGATATAAGGGGTTAATGTAACACTGCCGTTGTATCAGTGAACTATAAGTGCTGGGAGCTGTAGAGGAGGTGAGGGGAGGTGACCTAAACTGTGCTGTGGAAACAGCAGGAAGGGGGGCTGAGGGAGCGACACTCAAGGGGACTGTATTACAGCCTGCTGCAGCTGCTGGAAGCAGGGAAGGAACAGAGGACCCACGTGGAGCAGAGGACGCCTGAAAATCCGACCGAAGGGGGTAAGATGGCGGCGCTGGGAAGAACGCTGGCTCACGTGAGAGAACTGGAGGGGAAGTGGGCGTGGCCAAAGTCCGCTCTCTGCTGCTGCAACCTCCAGAAACAGAGACCGGGTGTGCAGACGGGCTGAATCTGTTAGGGGGGCGGGAGCGTCGGGACGAGCGGCGGCCTCGCGGTACAGCACCCGGGGGAAAAGACATTTCCCCAGCAGGCACTGCAGAGCTTGTCAATGCATTCCCTAACTGTGACTGAGGACAGCTGAGCTCCGCAAATAAACGGGCCAGCCATCCCTCACCTTCCTGACGCGCATGGGCCCGCAGCGTCTCAATGATCTGTGGGTCCATCGGTTTTTCTCCTGCTTCCACCGGGCAGAGGCACGAGCTGCTGCCGGATCCTGGAATCCCCCAGGGGAAGAGGGAGAAACCCCACCCCCGACTCCCTATATATAGGAAAGGGGCACGTGATATAATGGGGCTCAAGGGCTAAGGAGGAGCTGGGAGGAGTCCCCCCCCCAGGGAGAGCAGGATCCAGGGAGGTGGACGAGGCTGACAATTAACAACAGCAGCAGGATTAACCCCTTGCTGCACAGTCTAGGGCAGTATCGTTAACCACTACACCGCCCTCCTGAATTTTGACTAATCAGTTGGGGTCTGAATACTCTACCACCAGCAGCACTATACAGACTAGAGTATAGAAAAGCAGTTTTGGATTGAGCTGTGCAGTATACAGTGGTGTGTGGCTTTTTTTTTGTGTGTGTAATGTGGTATCAGAAGACACAATTTGCAATAGCGTAACAGAGTGTAAGGAAGTGTGGCGCCCTGGACAAGCCAGGGGCCACAGGTAACAACACACACACACCCCCACCCCCAGCAGTTTCACAGCAGACATCCCCAGTGAAACTTGATTCCTTTCCTTGGGCTCAGACTGACACACCAGGTGGGCGGAGTCAGGAGATGGAGACGCCCACCCAGGAGTTAGTGGGCCTGAGGCAGGAAACAAGCCCAGTTAAGTTCAGGCGGAGGAGGAGAGAAGAGGTCTGCAGAGAGGCAGACGCAGACTGGGGCTTAGGATTGGAGCCTAGGGCCCTCGTGCAGCAGAGAGTCAGGCAGACGGTAGTGGCCGTCTGCAGGGAGCCGGGGAGACAGCTGGTGGACCCATAGGTAGCCGGGGCTGGGCGGTGGCCCACCGGTACCAAACCGGGGAGCCAGCTGGAAGCCGGAGCGCAGGAGGAGTGTGCACGGAGGTGGAAGAAAGGACTTACACCACCAAACTGGGTCAGGGGAGAAACAACAACCGCAGCCGTCTGTGGGCACCTGTCCATCCAGCCGAGTGTTTTACCAAGAACTGTGTCAACGTCTCAGGCTGAGTGAGTACCACCGTGCCGTGTGGCACAGCGCTGCCCCCGCGACCCTGCACCTCACCAGGCCCCGCACCCGGCCTGCTATCCATCCCTACCCCATCACCGGGCCCCGGTACAACCATCCCCCTACCCACGGAGGGGAGGAATAACAACAAAGCTGCTCCCTGTCACCGCTCCCGGGATCCCTATACAGAACAGCGATGGTGTCCACACAATCACCACAACCGTGGGTGGCGTCACGGACAACAATAAATCCCCAAAACCAATCCCCTTTTCACTCACGGGCGAGGAGCGCCACTCGAGTCCCCGGGATCCGGCCCATCGCTCGAGCCACCAAGCAGCAGAGGCCGCAGCAGCAGCGGCAGCCGGACCCGAGCAGTGGGAGAGCGCGGCGTCCCCTCCTGCGCCCGCGACAACTTGGCGTCACGAACAGGATCCTACCGCTCTGCCGTTTGGTAGAGGTGCGCCTTGTTACCGCCGGAGGTGTCCGGCCGAAAGTTTTGCAAAGCTGCCATCTTGGGCGCGAAAAACTTCCCGCTCGAGCGTCTTCCCCGAGCAGGAAAGGCGCGAAAGTGGAGCCCCGCTCCCTGAAGAATGAAGTGCTAAAAAGAAGCTAAGGGGGAAGGGATGGCGTCCGGCCGCATGTGAACCGCGGCTGTGGAAGCAGGGACGCCAGGACTCTGCCAGTGTTTGGTTCCTGGAACACCGCTGCACGAGATGTCCCGTCCGTCCGGCACCGCTGAAACCTCAGTGCCCGCGGCCAACGCCCCGACCGACCCGTTACCCCTGTCACCGGTAGCGGAGTTCGCAGCGTCTGTGAGGGAGGGCCCAGGCCTTACCATCGTCACCGCCCTGCCACCGGTCCCGGCTTCCATCCCAGCCGCACCGCCGATGACGACGGCCCCGGCAGTCCGCCTGGCCGCGACGGAGATGACGACGGCTCCGGCAGTCTGCCCGGCCGCAACGGCAGCGAAGCACCCATCCTGTTAACTATCTGGGCAGCCTGGTTCTAGACTGGGGTCAAGGGGTGCTGCCCACTTCTTAGGGGCAGCATCAGTGCCAGGTTGTTTGGGTGGGTGACTGAAGGACCCGTTCCACTGTTATTATTAAAAGTGTTTGATTACTGTTGCAACGTTAAAGTAATGTGCATCCCGTTGTGGGAAGATTGAAAATGCTTGTGTTTAATGTTTTAATCTTTTGCAGTTTAAAAAAGAAAAATAAAACCAGTGATGGACGGGCAGCCCGAGGACGGTCTGCATTTTGCTAAGGGGGAATGTGGCGCCCTGGACAAGCTAGGGGCCACAGGTAACAACACACACACACCCCCACCCCCAGCAGTTTCACAGCAGACATCCCCAGTGAAACTTGATTCCTTTCCTTGGGCTCAGACTGACACACCAGGTGGGCGGAGTCAGGAGATGGAGATGCCCACCCAGGAGTTAGTGGGCCTGAGGCAGGAAACAAGCCCAGTCAAGTTCAGGCGGAGGAGGAGAGAAGAGGTCTGCAGAGAGGCAGATGCAGACTGGGGCTTAGGATTGGAGCCTAGGGCCCTCGTGCAGCAGAGAGTCAGGCAGACGGTAGTACAATATATATACTCCGGCACACTCTGAGAAAATGCAAAAGAGAGTCCAATATGATGCTCAAAAATTGTCTTTATTATAAACGTAAGATTGTCCGACGTTTCAACCCGATTAGGGTTTTCTTCAGGGACTAATGTACAATAACAGAAAAAAGAAAAAATCACAGGTCACAATAATACACAAATGTTACCCAATCACAATATGTATTGCCCATGAAGGGGGAAACAAGGGGGGAAAAACAGGGGGGATATTCATCATGAAAACAGTCTATTAATTATGAGCATTCCATAGAGAAAGTACATGAAAATCACCCATGGAAAAGGATACATACAACTGAGACAATCCTCCCAGATGGGGGTCAATGCAACATGTTTATAAAAAATCAGAGAACTGAAGGTAAAGACATACCTATGAAAGCTAGAACTAGATTTCTTAAACGAGCACCAAAAACTCGGTGGGTGGACCGACTAATGGTATCCGTAAAGGTACTATGAGGATGAAACATGAAATGTTAGTGTTACAAATGATAATGAAGGAAAAAAAGGGAGTAATAAGAAATAATATACAAGGTTATATCTAGGGTATACCTAAATAGGACCAGTGGTAAGGTCAAGACTCCAAATCAAGTGGACATTGAAGTGAAGGAACAACCTTCACCGCTCTGGGGAATAAGATAAAGGAGACAACATATCCATTTACTATAAGTGTTTTGAGTCAAGACCTGAAAATATATAAGTTCGAAGGAAGGGCGTACCTTACAGATGTGCTAGGTGTATCAATCCCTCAGGGGTCATGAAGCAAAGTAGTTCTAGAGAGTGAATTGTGAAAAGAGTATGGGAGAGCATTTGAATATAAATGGTACAAAATATGTGAAAGCTTTCTCATAATGTATTTCTCATCGGGGGGAGTATACCTCATGGGTGAAATCAGTGTAAAAAAAGGGAGAAGGTCCAGGACCACATCCAGATCTGTCTGACTTATGTGAGTGGATGGTTAATGCTATGATCTACAAGATTTTAAAAGAAAGGGGTTAATACTGAGATATCACAGAGATTCGGATTAATCAAGACAAGATTCATATTACCTACTGACTAAGGAATGGGCTTCTACGTGGTTTTTCAGGAATTTGAAAAAAAGAGGTGAAACACAACCAACCTCCTATGACAAGCAGATCCGGATTATGTTGTGTCCGTCCAAGATCCAAAGATATGTCTATGTTTAATAAACTGAAGAAAACATATATGAATATGCAAAACTGTGGTATATATTATGGTATTTTTCTTTTCCAATATGAGAGACTCCATCCTACCTTATATAGTAATGGTGCTTAAATGCAGGTAAGGCTGCCCTTGTGGTGTGGCAAGGCTGTAATCTACATATATGTCCGTTGTAGATGGGACGGAGGCTGTGATATGTAGAAAAAGGAGTAAAACATGTGTGGTCGTGCAAGTCATTAGACTAGGGGGCATACGAGATGGTGGACATGACATACCTGACCTAATGTCATCTGCGTATAAGGTAAAATTGGGAGCGGGCCAAAGGCTCTGTGGAGAGTAGAGGAGAGGGTTAACAGTAAACGAAAAATAGTAAAGAGCAAACGGAGGAAAGAAAAGAGGACCAAGTCAGTTAGGGTGAAATATAGAGCTCACCTAACATACCTTAATGGAGGGTGCAGATATATATCAGCCACGTGTAGGGCGCCAGACGCCATGTGTGCTGGGTGCTGGGTATTTATGCATGGCCAGGAAGACGGAGCTTCCAATGTGGGGTGGGCCATACACGTCACACGCCTCGCTGACGTGCGCCGACGCGTGGACGTCATGAACCGCGCATGCGCGGTCCGACGCCGCAGTTGCAGCGTCAGTCCCGCGCATGCGCGGGAGACAAAGCCCACATGCCAGCGTGTGAAAGGAGTGGGTGTTGGTGTGTCAGATGTCACGCGCACGCGCGGAGACATACTTTACAGCGGCATCTCCACGCGTGCGCGGAAGACAGACACACTTAGGATAACGTAATGTCCTACGCGCGTGCGCGTAGGGTGCCGTGGCCGGAGCGCGCATATCGGGGCAAGGCGCCATAGGGGACGCCGTGCACCGAGAGCGCGCATGGGACAGGAGACCCCGCGCACGCGCAGTGAGAAGGAACCATACAAACCGGGTGTAAGTGCTGATTATATTCCCCGAGTGGCGCATGTGAAGAAGGTGTATTCAGAAGTTTTGGGTGACCTAAGGAAAAAGAAAAAAGGATTAGAAAAGCAAGATATTCACCCTAATCATGCTCCTGTGAATAAAGATTAAAGGAAAATACTGCCATTCATTTTATTATGTTACATGTTATTAGGAAACACTTCTAACTGATCACATCATACTCTCGATTCAATCCATGTGGTTCTAAAGTTCTCAAAGTGTGGATCCAGTATGCCTCACGTTGTTTCAGGACCCTTATCCTATTGCCACCCCTCCTTATAGGGGGTATGTGTTCTAAAATCTGGTATTTAAGTTGTGCTATTGTGTGTTTGAATGTGACAAAATGATGTGGAATAGGCAATAGGGTCTGTTGGCAACGGATGGTGGATTTATGTTTATTAATGCGGTCTCGGACATGTTGGGTTGTCTCTCCAACATATCCGAGACCGCATGGGCACTTTATGAGATATACTACAAATGAAGAATCACATGTTAAGTAATCCCGAATGTGAAACACCTTACCGGTGTGTGGATGAGTGAATGTGTCCCCCCGGGTTAGATTATTGCATTGCAAACAATGTAAGCAGGGGAAGTTGCCAACTTTAGGAGTCCCTAAAAAAGTTTGTCGTGATGTGCTGGTAGTAGATCCTATATCAGCCCGTACTAGATTGTCTCTAAGATTCTTAGGACGCTTGTGACAGAACAACGGGAGTTGAGAGAACTCGGAAACTGCGGGATAGGCAGTTTGAAGTAATGGCCAGTGATGTGCAACAATACCCTTGATTAACGGTGAAAAAGGATGGTATGTATTCACGCATGCTACTCGAGGCTGTTTAGACCTGGTAGTATCTAATCGCGATGTGCGGTTATTAGCTATGTGAGCGGGATAACCTCTGGATATGAATTTTGAACCCATTTCCTGTAACCTCAATTCACGTTTTTCGGGATCTGAGACGATTCTTTCCACTCGCTTGTGTTGCGATATGGGAAGTGCTTTCTTGGTATGAGCTGGATGACAGCTAGTGAAATGCAGTAAACTATTTCGGTCAGTGGCCTTTACAAAGAGATCCGTCTCAATGTGGCCCGCAGGAGAAAGATATATCTGAGTATCAAGAAAGCTGATGGTATGGGGATCCTGATGTATGGTGAAATTGAGACCTGGTCTATAGGTGTCAAGCTGGTGGAAGAACTCATCCAGGGTAGAGGAATCACCGTGCCAGATCATGAAAATGTCATCAATGAATCTTTTCCATATCACTGAATGTTCTTTCCATAGTGAGTTCTCATATACATAGAGGGCCTCAAAGTGTGCCATGTAAATATTAGCATACGGTGGTGCCATATTGGACCCCATCGCTGTGCCCCTGCATTGTAAATAGAATGTATCTTCAAACATGAAAAAATTGTTTCCCAATATTATATGGATGAGGTCCATACAAAAGGAGTGCTGCGCAGTGGTGAAAGTGTTTTGTGATTCAAGGAACCAGTCCACTGCTTGTATCCCATCAGCGTGTGCTATACTCGTGTACAAACTGTTGACATCTAGTGTAACCAGTAGACAATTAGATGGGATGTCTGTGAGTGAACGTAAGTGACCCAGAAAATCGGAGGTGTCTCTAAGATAGGAAGGTATGGTAGGGATCAACGGTGTTAAAATCCTATCCACGGTGATAGCCAGAGGGGACAACACTGAATCAGTGGACGCTACAATAGGGCGGCCAGGTGGTGACTGAAAATTCTTATGAATTTTGGGCAGAGTGTAAAACACTGGTATGACAGGATCTGTTTTAATGAGGAATTCAGCCAATTTATTATCTATACTTCTCTGTGATAGATGGTAATCAACTAAATCTTTGATCTTAGCTTGTATGGCTTTAGTGGGATCCATAGGGATGGGTAGATATGTATGCCTGTCTTGCAGTTGTCCTTGAATTTCCGAGATGTAATGGGTTTTGTCAAGAACCACTATCGCTCCACCCTTATCAGCTGGTTTGATGATAATATGGGTGTTGTCCCTGAGTGTACGGATGGCCCTATGTTCCTCCGGTGTGATATTACTCCTCACTTTGTAATCACCCCTCTCAATGGACTTCAGTGTCATCTCAATGTCCTTAGAGACTAGTGCAATATAGGTCTCTACAGGGTGATAATTCTTAGGTGGATTAAACCTACTGGGATGTCTTAAATTGAGGTTGTGTAATGCAAAGATACCAGGGGTGTCGTCCGAACTGGGTACAACCGTGGAAATGTCAGGGTTAGAAAAGTGGACTTTCAGACGTAGGGTACGGTAGAAACGTCTAAGCTCCTGGTCTAATAGGAACGAGTCAAACGGAGGAGTAGGGCAAAATGTAAGGCCTTTCTGCAGTACCTGTGTTTCTGTAAAGGAAAGGTTATACGAAGAAATATTAAACACCAAATTTCTCATACCTGAGAACGTGTCTGTACCCGGTGTGGTGTGTACGCCTTTCCTCTTCCCCCGTCTGGTCGCCCTCTTACGGATTGTCTTTGTTCTAAAAAATGGGGCGGTCGGGAGAAGAAAGAATCACTGTCCGAACCTGAGGAGGCAGAATAACGTGAAGGACCGGAGGATCCCGCTGGGCGTCTCGAGAAGTTGTCAAATGACCGCCACCTATAGACTCGGTCCCTGGAATAGTCCTCCTGATCACGGACAAACTTCTGGCGCTTCCTTTCTTGTAGCGTCCTCTTAAATTCCAAAATTGTCTCTTGGGTCTTCTTATGGATTTTGTCCCATTCAGTGCTAGGCAAACAGTTAGTGAGTTGGTCCTCAATGGAGCGAATCTTTGGTCCAAGTTCCTCTATCTCCTTCTGTAGGAACTCTATGGTCAAAACAATAATGTCCATTGAACATTTATTTAATATACTCTCAAATTTAGAGCAATAATCGGTATTTTCAGAAAAAAGGGTAGGTCGTAATGATACCCTCAGACCCCTGGGTATACGCTGTACTTTATGATACTGTGCCAATGTGGCACAATGTAATTCAAATGCAGTCCGTTTTCTAAGTTCCTTTTCGTAATCGCGGGTGCGAATCTCCTCTGTGGGTGTAGACAAAAAAGAATCTGGAATCATAACTTTCGACAGTATGTCAGTAACTTCAGTAGCTCCATAGGAAAAAGTGGAAAAAGACATGAAGAAATGCTTTGAAGGCAAAAGGATGTCAAATTAGGGTGGATGGGAGCTCAGGTCAAAAAAAGTAATATATAGAGAGATTAAACCTGGCTCAACCTATCGTAATTGTGGGTGCTCTGGAGAAAAAAACAGTCCATACAATATATATACTCCGGCACACTCTGAGAAAATGCAAAAGAGAGTCCAATATGATGCTCAAAAATTGTCTTTATTATAAACGTAAGATTGTCCGACGTTTCAACCCGATTAGGGTTTTCTTCAGGGACTAATGTACAATAACAGAAAAAAGAAAAAATCACAGGTCACAATAATACACAAATGTTACCCAATCACAATATGTATTGCCCATGAAGGGGGAAACAAGGGGGGAAAAACAGGGGGGATATTCATCATGAAAACAGTCTATTAATTATGAGCATTCCATAGAGAAAGTACATGAAAATCACCCATGGAAAAGGATACATACAACTGAGACAATCCTCCCAGATGGGGGTCAATGCAACATGTTTATAAAAAATCAGAGAACTGAAGGTAAAGACATACCTATGAAAGCTAGAACTAGATTTCTTAAACGAGCACCAAAAACTCGGTGGGTGGACCGACTAATGGTATCCGTAAAGGTACTATGAGGATGAAACATGAAATGTTAGTGTTACAAATGATAATGAAGGAAAAAAAGGGAGTAATAAGAAATAATATACAAGGTTATATCTAGGG
This sequence comes from Anomaloglossus baeobatrachus, assembly GCF_048569485.1. NCBI lineage: Eukaryota > Metazoa > Chordata > Amphibia > Anura > Aromobatidae > Anomaloglossus > Anomaloglossus baeobatrachus. The sequence continues at coordinate 19,075,393 of NC_134363.1, read as the reverse complement.
TATACCTAAATAGGACCAGTGGTAAGGTCAAGACTCCAAATCAAGTGGACATTGAAGTGAAGGAACAACCTTCACCGCTCTGGGGAATAAGATAAAGGAGACAACATATCCATTTACTATAAGTGTTTTGAGTCAAGACCTGAAAATATATAAGTTCGAAGGAAGGGCGTACCTTACAGATGTGCTAGGTGTATCAATCCCTCAGGGGTCATGAAGCAAAGTAGTTCTAGAGAGTGAATTGTGAAAAGAGTATGGGAGAGCATTTGAATATAAATGGTACAAAATATGTGAAAGCTTTCTCATAATGTATTTCTCATCGGGGGGAGTATACCTCATGGGTGAAATCAGTGTAAAAAAAGGGAGAAGGTCCAGGACCACATCCAGATCTGTCTGACTTATGTGAGTGGATGGTTAATGCTATGATCTACAAGATTTTAAAAGAAAGGGGTTAATACTGAGATATCACAGAGATTCGGATTAATCAAGACAAGATTCATATTACCTACTGACTAAGGAATGGGCTTCTACGTGGTTTTTCAGGAATTTGAAAAAAAGAGGTGAAACACAACCAACCTCCTATGACAAGCAGATCCGGATTATGTTGTGTCCGTCCAAGATCCAAAGATATGTCTATGTTTAATAAACTGAAGAAAACATATATGAATATGCAAAACTGTGGTATATATTATGGTATTTTTCTTTTCCAATATGAGAGACTCCATCCTACCTTATATAGTAATGGTGCTTAAATGCAGGTAAGGCTGCCCTTGTGGTGTGGCAAGGCTGTAATCTACATATATGTCCGTTGTAGATGGGACGGAGGCTGTGATATGTAGAAAAAGGAGTAAAACATGTGTGGTCGTGCAAGTCATTAGACTAGGGGGCATACGAGATGGTGGAGTCTTGACCTTACCACTGGTCCTATTTAGGTATACCCTAGATATAACCTTGTATATTATTTCTTATTACTCCCTTTTTTTCCTTCATTATCATTTGTAACACTAACATTTCATGTTTCATCCTCATAGTACCTTTACGGATACCATTAGTCGGTCCACCCACCGAGTTTTTGGTGCTCGTTTAAGAAATCTAGTTCTAGCTTTCATAGGTATGTCTTTACCTTCAGTTCTCTGATTTTTTATAAACATGTTGCATTGACCCCCATCTGGGAGGATTGTCTCAGTTGTATGTATCCTTTTCCATGGGTGATTTTCATGTACTTTCTCTATGGAATGCTCATAATTAATAGACTGTTTTCATGATGAATATCCCCCCTGTTTTTCCCCCCTTGTTTCCCCCTTCATGGGCAATACATATTGTGATTGGGTAACATTTGTGTATTATTGTGACCTGTGATTTTTTCTTTTTTCTGTTATTGTACATTAGTCCCTGAAGAAAACCCTAATCGGGTTGAAACGTCGGACAATCTTACGTTTATAATAAAGACAATTTTTGAGCATCATATTGGACTCTATTTTGCATTTTCTCAGAGTGTGCCGGAGTATATATATTGTATGGACTGTTTTTTTCTCCAGAGCACCCACAATTACGATAGGTTGAGCCAGGTTTAATCTCTCTATATATTACTTTTTTTGACCTGAGCTCCCATCCACCCTAATTTGACATCCTTTTGCCTTCAAAGCATTTCTTCATGTCTTTTTCCACTTTTTCCTATGGAGCTACTGAAGTTACTGACATACTGTCGAAAGTTATGATTCCAGATTCTTTTTTGTCTACACCCACAGAGGAGATTCGCACCCGCGATTACAAAAAGGAACTTAGAAAACGGACTGCATTTGAATTACATTGTGCCACATTGGCACAGTATCATAAAGTACAGCGTATACCCAGGGGTCTGAGGGTATCATTACGACCTACCCTTTTTTCTGAAAATACCGATTATTGCTCTAAATTTGAGAGTATATTAAATAAATGTTCAATGGACATTATTGTTTTGACCATAGAGTTCCTACAGAAGGAGATAGAGGAACTTGGACCAAAGATTCGCTCCATTGAGGACCAACTCACTAACTGTTTGCCTAGCACTGAATGGGACAAAATCCATAAGAAGACCCAAGAGACAATTTTGGAATTTAAGAGGACGCTACAAGAAAGGAAGCGCCAGAAGTTTGTCCGTGATCAGGAGGACTATTCCAGGGACCGAGTCTATAGGTGGCGGTCATTTGACAACTTCTCGAGACGCCCAGCGGGATCCTCCGGTCCTTCACGTTATTCTGCCTCCTCAGGTTCGGACAGTGATTCTTTCTTCTCCCGACCGCCCCATTTTTTAGAACAAAGACAATCCGTAAGAGGGCGACCAGGCGGGGGAAGAGGAAAGGCGTACACACCACACCGGGTACAGACACGTTCTCAGGTATGAGAAATTTGGTGTTTAATATTTCTTCGTATAACCTTTCCTTTACAGAAACACAGGTACTGCAGAAAGGCCTTACATTTTGCCCTACTCCTCCGTTTGACTCGTTCCTATTAGACCAGGAGCTTAGACGTTTCTACCGTACCCTACGTCTGAAAGTCCACTTTTCTAACCCTGACATTTCCACGGTTGTACCCAGTTCGGACGACACCCCTGGTATCTTTGCATTACACAACCTCAATTTAAGACATCCCAGTAGGTTTAATCCACCTAAGAATTATCACCCTGTAGAGACCTATATTGCACTAGTCTCTAAGGACATTGAGATGACACTGAAGTCCATTGAGAGGGGTGATTACAAAGTGAGGAGTAATATCACACCGGAGGAACATAGGGCCATCCGTACACTCAGGGACAACACCCATATTATCATCAAACCAGCTGATAAGGGTGGAGCGATAGTGGTTCTTGACAAAACCCATTACATCTCGGAAATTCAAGGACAACTGCAAGACAGGCATACATATCTACCCATCCCTATGGATCCCACTAAAGCCATACAAGCTAAGATCAAAGATTTAGTTGATTACCATCTATCACAGAGAAGTATAGATAATAAATTGGCTGAATTCCTCATTAAAACAGATCCTGTCATACCAGTGTTTTACACTCTGCCCAAAATTCATAAGAATTTTCAGTCACCACCTGGCCGCCCTATTGTAGCGTCCACTGATTCAGTGTTGTCCCCTCTGGCTATCACCGTGGATAGGATTTTAACACCGTTGATCCCTACCATACCTTCCTATCTTAGAGACACCTCCGATTTTCTGGGTCACTTACGTTCACTCACAGACATCCCATCTAATTGTCTACTGGTTACACTAGATGTCAACAGTTTGTACACGAGTATAGCACACGCTGATGGGATACAAGCAGTGGACTGGTTCCTTGAATCACAAAACACTTTCACCACTGCGCAGCACTCCTTTTGTATGGACCTCATCCATATAATATTGGGAAACAATTTTTTCATGTTTGAAGATACATTCTATTTACAATGCAGGGGCACAGCGATGGGGTCCAATATGGCACCACCGTATGCTAATATTTACATGGCACACTTTGAGGCCCTCTATGTATATGAGAACTCACTATGGAAAGAACATTCAGTGATATGGAAAAGATTCATTGATGACATTTTCATGATCTGGCACGGTGATTCCTCTACCCTGGATGAGTTCTTCCACCAGCTTGACACCTATAGACCAGGTCTCAATTTCACCATACATCAGGATCCCCATACCATCAGCTTTCTTGATACTCAGATATATCTTTCTCCTGCGGGCCACATTGAGACGGATCTCTTTGTAAAGGCCACTGACCGAAATAGTTTACTGCATTTCACTAGCTGTCATCCAGCTCATACCAAGAAAGCACTTCCCATATCGCAACACAAGCGAGTGGAAAGAATCGTCTCAGATCCCGAAAAACGTGAATTGAGGTTACAGGAAATGGGTTCAAAATTCATATCCAGAGGTTATCCCGCTCACATAGCTAATAACCGCACATCGCGATTAGATACTACCAGGTCTAAACAGCCTCGAGTAGCATGCGTGAATACATACCATCCTTTTTCACCGTTAATCAAGGGTATTGTTGCACATCACTGGCCATTACTTCAAACTGCCTATCCCGCAGTTTCCGAGTTCTCTCAACTCCCGTTGTTCTGTCACAAGCGTCCTAAGAATCTTAGAGACAATCTAGTACGGGCTGATATAGGATCTACTACCAGCACATCACGACAAACTTTTTTAGGGACTCCTAAAGTTGGCAACTTCCCCTGCTTACATTGTTTGCAATGCAATAATCTAACCCGGGGGGACACATTCACTCATCCACACACCGGTAAGGTGTTTCACATTCGGGATTACTTAACATGTGATTCTTCATTTGTAGTATATCTCATAAAGTGCCCATGCGGTCTCGGATATGTTGGAGAGACAACCCAACATGTCCGAGACCGCATTAATAAACATAAATCCACCATCCGTTGCCAACAGACCCTATTGCCTATTCCACATCATTTTGTCACATTCAAACACACAATAGCACAACTTAAATACCAGATTTTAGAACACATACCCCCTATAAGGAGGGGTGGCAATAGGATAAGGGTCCTGAAACAACGTGAGGCATACTGGATCCACACTTTGAGAACTTTAGAACCACATGGATTGAATCGAGAGTATGATGTGATCAGTTAGAAGTGTTTCCTAATAACATGTAACATAATAAAATGAATGGCAGTATTTTCCTTTAATCTTTATTCACAGGAGCATGATTAGGGTGAATATCTTGCTTTTCTAATCCTTTTTTCTTTTTCCTTAGGTCACCCAAAACTTCTGAATACACCTTCTTCACATGCGCCACTCGGGGAATATAATCAGCACTTACACCCGGTTTGTATGGTTCCTTCTCACTGCGCGTGCGCGGGGTCTCCTGTCCCATGCGCGCTCTCGGTGCACGGCGTCCCCTATGGCGCCTTGCCCCGATATGCGCGCTCCGGCCACGGCACCCTACGCGCACGCGCGTAGGACATTACGTTATCCTAAGTGTGTCTGTCTTCCGCGCACGTGTGGAGATGCCGCTGTAAAGTATGTCTCCGCGCGTGCGCGTGACATCTGACACACCAACACCCACTCCTTTCACACGCTGGCGTGTGGGCTTTGTCTCCCGCGCATGCGCGGGACTGACGCTGCAACTGCGGCGTCGGACCGCGCATGCGCGGTTCATGACGTCCACGCGTCGGCGCACGTCAGCGAGGCGTGTGACGTGTATGGCCCACCCCACATTGGAAGCTCCGTCTTCCTGGCCATGCATAAATACCCAGCACCCAGCACACATGGCGTCTGGCGCCCTACACGTGGCTGATATATATCTGCACCCTCCATTAAGGTATGTTAGGTGAGCTCTATATTTCACCCTAACTGACTTGGTCCTCTTTTCTTTCCTCCGTTTGCTCTTTACTATTTTTCGTTTACTGTTAACCCTCTCCTCTACTCTCCACAGAGCCTTTGGCCCGCTCCCAATTTTACCTTATACGCAGATGACATTAGGTCAGGTATGTCATGTCCACCATCTCGTATGCCCCCTAGTCTAATGACTTGCACGACCACACATGTTTTACTCCTTTTTCTACATATCACAGCCTCCGTCCCATCTACAACGGACATATATGTAGATTACAGCCTTGCCACACCACAAGGGCAGCCTTACCTGCATTTAAGCACCATTACTATATAAGGTAGGATGGAGTCTCTCATATTGGAAAAGAAAAATACCATAATATATACCACAGTTTTGCATATTCATATATGTTTTCTTCAGTTTATTAAACATAGACATATCTTTGGATCTTGGACGGACACAACATAATCCGGATCTGCTTGTCATAGGAGGTTGGTTGTGTTTCACCTCTTTTTTTCAAATTCCTGAAAAACCACGTAGAAGCCCATTCCTTAGTCAGTAGGTAATATGAATCTTGTCTTGATTAATCCGAATCTCTGTGATATCTCAGTATTAACCCCTTTCTTTTAAAATCTTGTAGATCATAGCATTAACCATCCACTCACATAAGTCAGACAGATCTGGATGTGGTCCTGGACCTTCTCCCTTTTTTTACACTGATTTCACCCATGAGGTATACTCCCCCCGATGAGAAATACATTATGAGAAAGCTTTCACATATTTTGTACCATTTATATTCAAATGCTCTCCCATACTCTTTTCACAATTCACTCTCTAGAACTACTTTGCTTCATGACCCCTGAGGGATTGATACACCTAGCACATCTGTAAGGTACGCCCTTCCTTCGAACTTATATATTTTCAGGTCTTGACTCAAAACACTTATAGTAAATGGATATGTTGTCTCCTTTATCTTATTCCCCAGAGCGGTGAAGGTTGTTCCTTCACTTCAATGTCCACTTGATTTGGAGTCTTGACCTTACCACTGGTCCTATTTAGGTATACCCTAGATATAACCTTGTATATTATTTCTTATTACTCCCTTTTTTTCCTTCATTATCATTTGTAACACTAACATTTCATGTTTCATCCTCATAGTACCTTTACGGATACCATTAGTCGGTCCACCCACCGAGTTTTTGGTGCTCGTTTAAGAAATCTAGTTCTAGCTTTCATAGGTATGTCTTTACCTTCAGTTCTCTGATTTTTTATAAACATGTTGCATTGACCCCCATCTGGGAGGATTGTCTCAGTTGTATGTATCCTTTTCCATGGGTGATTTTCATGTACTTTCTCTATGGAATGCTCATAATTAATAGACTGTTTTCATGATGAATATCCCCCCTGTTTTTCCCCCCTTGTTTCCCCCTTCATGGGCAATACATATTGTGATTGGGTAACATTTGTGTATTATTGTGACCTGTGATTTTTTCTTTTTTCTGTTATTGTACATTAGTCCCTGAAGAAAACCCTAATCGGGTTGAAACGTCGGACAATCTTACGTTTATAATAAAGACAATTTTTGAGCATCATATTGGACTCTCTTTTGCATTTTCTCAGAGTGTGCCGGAGTATATATATTGTATGGACTGTTTTTTTCTCCAGAGCACCCACAATTACGATAGGTTGAGCCAGGTTTAATCTCTCTATATAGGCAGACGGTAGTGGCCGTCTGCAGGGAGCCGGGGAGACAGCTGGTGGACCCGTAGGTAGCCGGGGCTGGGCGGTGGCCCACCGGTACCAAACCGGGGAGCCAGCTGGAAGCCGGAGCGCAGGAGGAGTGTGCACGGAGGTGGAAGAAAGGACTTACACCACCAAACTGGGTCAGGGGAGAAACAACAACCGCAGCCGTCTGTGGGTACCTGTCCATCCAGCCGAGTGTTTTACCGAGAACTGTGTCAACGTCTCAGGCTGAGTGAGTACCACCGTGCCGTGCGGCACAGCGCTGCCCCGCGACCCTGCACCTCACCAGGCCCCGCACCTGGCCTGCCATCCATCCCTACCCCATCACCGGGCCCTGGGTCAACCAACCCCCTACCCACGGAGGGGAGGAATAACAACAAAGCTGCTCCCTGTCACCGCTCCCGGGATCCCTATACAGAGCAGCGGTGGTGTCCACACAATCACAATGGGTGGTGTCACGGACAACAATAAATCCCCAAAACCAATCCCCTTTTCACTCACGGGCGAGGAGCGCCGCTCGAGTCCCCGGGATCCGGCCCATCGCTCGAGCCACCGAGCAGCAGAGGCCGCAGCAGCAGCGGCAGCCGGAGCCGAGCAGTGGGAGAGCGCGGCGTCCCCTCCGCCCGCGACAGAAGTGTGTGTGGTTATGAAATTATCGTTATTACGTCATCACAGTTTAACTTTATTGCAGTTCTTACAAAACACTTATGTCCTGTCTCATAAAAAGTGAACACTTCACACTTCGTCGGGACCTTTTCTCCCAATAGGACTCGTCTTGAAGAGCTGAACGATGCGCTCCCTGATTTTCATTTTCAGCCTCCTCTCGGCTTTTGCAGCTACAAGTAAGTTTTCTGAAACATTTATGTAAACTGACTCTTCAAAAAGATAGATGATTCTCTCTACAAGGAGAAACGTTATCCCTTAGACCCCAGCTAGAAGCCCCTTATACAGTCAAATCAGATCTCGTGCTTTGCCCTGTGGAGTGGACAACACCCCGAAACAACTGTCTGCAAATTGAGATTCTGGGTTGGCTCATCCTATGTCATATGGCAAGGCTTCTTAAATGATTGATATAGACTTTTAGGGGTACTTTGCACGCTGTGACATCGCTACTGCAATATCGTCGGGGTCAAATCGAAAGTGACACACATCCGGCGCCAGTAAAGCCTAGATGCGCCGATAAATGATCGCAAAAGCGTCGTAAATTGGTGATCTGTGTAGTGTCGGTCATTTTCATAATGTCGCACCAATAGGAGATACGATGTTGTTCCTCGTTTCTGCTGTAGCACACATCGCTGTGTATGAAGCCGCAGGAGCGAGGAACATCTCCTTACCTGCCTCCACCGGCTATGACGAAGGAAGGAGATGGGCGGGATGTTTACGTCCTGCTCATCTCCGCCCCTCCGCTTCTATTGGTCGCCTGCCATGTGACGTCGCTGTGACGCCGCACAACCCGCTCCCTGAGGAAGGAGGCGGGTCGTCGGCCAGAGCGACGTCGCAGGGCAGGTAAGTGCATGTGAAGCTGCCGTCGCGATAATGTTCGCTACGGCAGCTATCACAAGATATCGCATGTGCGACGGGGGTGGGTGCTATCGTGCTCGGCATCGCAAGAATCGGCTAGCGATGTCGCTGCATGCAAAGCACCCCTTAGTCCTCTTTTTATCTTAAGAGGCAATTTGCCTATTTAATTTCACAGGGGAACTTTGCATGGCTTATAAGCCTCCTTACCCTTGCATGTCAGGGATGTTAATCAGCAAAAGAAGAAATATTAGCCCATAGATTTTGAAAGATTGTAACTCATCAAATAGTTGTTTCCGTTTGTCTTTACTTTTAGTTATTCATATTATTGTATATATTACTACTAATATGACTATTAGAGCTGATCAAAATTAATTATGGGACCCTGGACCAACAGTCCGTCATGTCAGTAGTCCACAACTGCACAGAAACCGGAGAACCTCCTCCTTTTTGTCATCCTCTGATGACCTGGTACAATGCCAGGTGAGTGTCAAGCTGCAATGATGACAATGCACCGGACATACTAATCAGAAGAGATGCCACAAGTAAGAAGAGGTTTGCAGGACTGTGGTTCACATGGCATACTAGGTACGGGGAAGTACCAAGCGAGTGGCAAAAACAGGTAAGGGGAAGATGGTGCCTCTGACCAAACCTACTGCTGGTCCCTGGGGTTCATCACCACCCTAGATAGGTTCCGCACCTATGCGCTAAGCCGGATACCTGACCCTAGGTATCCCTACTACTGGTCCCTGGGGTCCCTCACCATCCTAAATAGTTTCTGTATCTATGTGCTGAGCCGGATACCTGACCCTAGGTATCCCTAGTGCTTGACCCTAAATATGGAATGGGTGGGATGAGCTCTTTGTAAACGCTAAAGGAAGACACAAGGAAGACACAGTGGTGGAAAAAGCATGAACTACTTATCCACAGATCACACAGGCAAACTTCAGCAATGATACTACAGATGAAAGCAAGCCACCTGCTTGCAGTCAGAGTTTGAATGAATTGAATAATATCACCAGCTCCAGTCCAGTGATGATGGGAATATTTAAGCACTAAGATAATGCTGATGATCAGCAGCTGGGTGGAAGGAGAAGCTCCTGCTGGGTCCAAAAGGGGAGAGATGAATCCAGCAGGAGAGCACTGAGAGGAGAAACAATAGAAAGTCAGGGAACATTTTGCACAGCCAAACGCTGTGACCTTCTATTGCCAGAAACAACATGACTGTCTGTCACCTGTGACACTACTAGTCACGAACTACTAACACATCCATCAGACCAGGATCCTATAAATTATTTTGCTCAACTGCAATTGATATAAACTAATAAGGTTTTATCCATATCTTGGTCATGATGGAGATGAGCTTCAGATTCTGATGATGTCAGTGACTTAACAGCAAAAAAAAGTGTAATAAATGATTAGTGCTCTAACATCTCTGCAGGCTTCGCTCTCTCGTGTATGCACTGCGATTCTGAATCCCCCCCATGCACAGGCGACAGTCAGACTTGTCTATCAGGGACCATGTGTGGATCTGAATACAGGATAATCCCTGCCGTTGAGTATTGGGGTCACCTCTGATCTTTTATAACATCTTCTTCAGGGGGTTCTGTTATATGCAAACAAAAGTAATTATTGCATATAGTGACTTATAGACTGTTTTTTAATTCCTCACTAGTTTTATCAACCTGCTATTCGTATGTGATTATGCACATCCCTATTTAACCCCTTCACTAAAAACAGTGCAATTGTACGATTGTTTTTTGGAATTTGTGAAAAATAGTGCTTTCTTCACTATTTTTTTCCAGGATCTGTGGCTCAGTGATGGCTTAATTATTTTTTTTTTATTTTTTTGTGTGGATGTGTGGCACCCCTGAGGCTTTAGTCGCCACACATCCACAAAAGGTGCAGTGTTCCTCCTGGGTAAGGAGAGGTTAATCTCTGGTGTTTCACATATTCACAAACCACACAGTTAGGTGTTTTCACACTGGGGGGATGGCTTGGGGTAGATAGGAGGGTGGCAATCATGAAGCATGGGACTTTCCCGGGCATTAGGACAACCACATGGGAGCGGGCACAACTTGGGGACAGCTGTTTCCGGGTATTGCCCCTCATCAGTGTGGAGTAGGATTCTGGCCAGGTGGGAGCAATGCCTAGTAGACCAACAAGACAAAACAATCACTGAATTCAGAGAGACCAGCCAGAGAAAACACTGCCGACAGCCAATGAGGGCGCTCAACAGGATTTCACTGTGTTGAGCGCCCTTGTTGGCTACCGGCAACTCCACACTGATGAGGGGCAATACCCCAAAACAGCTGTCTGTGGATGGATACCTGGCCTTGGTATTTTCCTTGTCATATCTTTAAACTTGTCAAAGAGTTGGATATTGACTAAAAGGGCCACTTAATATGGTGGTGATGGTGGTCTCCTAAAAAGAGCCACTCCTTGGCTAGGTTCTTCCTGGAGGGATATCTGGCTAGTTTCTTTGTTGAGACTCCTAACAGAGGCTCCACGGAATTTTTTGATTTGCATATTTCCCAGGGGGCAATGCACCTAGGATTTCACTGTGTTGAGCGCCCTCGTTGGCTGCTGGCAGTGTTTTCTCTGGCTGGTCTCCCCGAGATCAGTGATTGTTTTGTCTTGTACAGAAAAGTTATGGCTTTTGGAAAAAAAGGAGGCAAAAGTGAAAAAGTCGCAGATCATTACAGGTTTAAAATATATAAGTGGTTGTGGTCCCTGCATTTTTTTTAATTTTCCTATGAGACTTGTACATTGGATTGTTTTATTACTTGCACTATATAATGCAATGCCACAATTTTGCAGTAATTAGGCAAACTTGTGCTTTCCTTTGAAGCCAAGCTTTATGCTGTGCTTCATAGGAGTACCAAGATAGCAGCAATTAGAACTTTCAACCTTTCAACCTTAAGTGCACCGTACTGCATTGATTTATGGGTTCAAAACTGGAAAACCAAACACCAGTCTAGATATATTCCACTTGATGGATTATTTCTAATTCCACCTAAAAAGAACAATATGTAAAGGATTTTTTTTTATGTTTTATTTGTAGGTGAAGTTAAAGAAACAAATTTTGCCAGAAAGTGCACAACTTCCAATTTCTGTAACATTAAGGTCAGCATAACCATAAAGCAAAAACAATACAAGGTGGCCACATCATGCTGCAGCACTGACGACTGTACCCCTATTACACCTGAGCGTAAGTTACCTATATCTGCCTAACTCTGTAGAATGGGAAAAAATAATTTTCTAACACTAAGGTGGGCTTTACAAGTTGCGACATCGCTAACGATATATCGTCAGGGTCACGTCGTTAGTGACGCACATCCGGCGCCAGTAACGACATCGCAACGTGTAAATCCTAGGTGCGACGATAAACGAGCGCAAAAGTGTAAAAAAATTGCTGATCTGTGTCACGTCGTTCATTTCTATAATGTCGTTACTGCTGCAGATTCGATGTTGTTTGTCGATCCTGCAGCAGCACACATCGCTGTGTGTAAAACCGCAGGAACGACAAACATCTCCTTACCTGCGGCCACTGACAATGCGGAAGGAGGTGGGCGGGATGTTATGTCTGCTTCTATTGGCCGGCCGCTTAGTGACATCGCGCTGACATCACCGTGACGCTGAACGAACCTCCCCCTTGAAGGAGGGATTGTTCGGCGGTCACAGCGACGTCACCGACCAGGTATGTGCCTGTGAAGCTGCCATAGCGATTATGTTCGCTACAGCAGCAAGCACCAGATATCGCTTGTACGACGGGGGCAGGTGCTATTGCTATCGACATCGCTAGCAATTGCTAGCGATGTCGCAGCGTGTAAAGCCCACCTTAGTGTAGGATTCCACTTGTATCTCCCTTCGCATCTCCCGGGACGGCCTGCCTCTCTCCCGACATCTATTTCTATGCAACTGACTGGCTCCTCTCGGTAGAGAGGCAGGCCGTCCTGGGAGATGCGATGTGAGAAACGCGCGAGTCTCTCACAAGTGGAATCCTAACCTAAGGGCTAAAGATTCCTGGTAGTCTTCACTGAAAGGTTTAAGAGAGTTAGGAGAGAACATTAACTATTATCATTACAACCAGTTACCTGACTGGAGCTGCTGTGAGGACTAGTCATGGTCTTCTTTCCTCCATGATGTCCACTCAGGTTTATTTGATGTCCCAACCAAAGTTGAGTGAACAGTCTTCAACTCTACCCAAATACCAACTGATGTGTCTATATCTAAATGGAAATACATATGTGACCACTGTTATGATTACAGAGCAACTCACACATATAGGTCTAACACTAAAAACTGCAACTGACCCAGCCGGTTCCTGTACATACTAAGGTTTCTGTGTGCAACTGACCCAGCCGGTTCCTGTACATACTAAGGTTTCTGTGGCCCCTACATGAGCCGGAATAGCCCTAACCACAGATTAAAGGCTGCTTTACATCGCTACCGAGATGTCGTTGGGGTCACGGAATTTGTGACGCACATCCGGCCTCGTTAGTGACATTGTTGCGTGTGAAACGCACGAACGACCGTTAACGATCAAATTTACTCACCATATCGTTGATCGTTGTCCGGTCGCTTTAATCCTGATTATCGTTGCTGTTGCAGGACGCAGGTTGTTGGTCGTTCCTCCGGCAGCACACATCGCTATGTGTGACACTGCAGGAACGAGGAACATCACCTTACCTGCGGCCGTTCGCAATGAGGAAGGAAGGAGGTGGACGGGATGTTTGGCCCGTTCATCTCTGCCCCTCCACTTTTATTGGGGGCCGATTAGTGACGCCGCTGTGGCACCGAACGAACCGCCCCCTTAGAAAGGAGGCTGTTCGCCAGCCACAGTGACATTGCTAGGCAGGTAAGTATATATAACGGGGAAAAACGATGTTGTGCGCCACTGGCAGCAAACGACGGGGGCGGGTACGATCGGCAGCGACGTCGCTGTGTGTAAAGCGGCCTTAAGAGGAAATTACTCAGACCTGGCTGCTTGAAAGGCCGTCGACCATTTCTTGTATCTCCTTAGGAACTGGGGAAAAGAGCAGAGTGCAATATAGCTAAATAGGGAAGGAGTGGTAAGATAGAAAAAGATCCCAAACCCCATGTCTGAAGCCCTCGAAAACATGGGTAACATGGAGGAAGAAGCCATCGCACTAGAAGTAATATTCTGGATAGAGATTAATGGAGGTGTGTGTGTGTGTCACCATTGAACATAGAATTTAACTTTTATTTCGAGAGTTGTAGCAAATCGATTTGGAGAGCCCAGTCCACCGGCCATGTCAGTAATCTGTGGAATAATGACCATTTGCTTGCCGGCATCTTTGTCTCTTCTCTTGATTAACCAGCATAAAACACATGTGTTGGCATACCGGGCAGGCTAGTCAAAAGTAGGGTCCTGGACTCAAGCAGATAGGAAGTAATTCCTTGAGATCCTGTCTGGCAGCCACAAATTACCAACTCGGTCACTGGACTGAGTCCTGCGCATTGATGCCAAGCAACTGTATTCAATTCATACAATTCACATATATAGTGATTTTTAATATTTCCTGACCAAATTCAAGTCCATTGTAATTGGAGAGATTGTTCAACAAGGAGAAAGTTCTTCATAGGTTTATACGTGAAAAGGTTTATTGTCTTATACTTATCTTTGTCCTGTTTGGTTTTAGTCTCCGAACATAACTCTACCCTTAATGGACTGGTCTGCCCAACCTGCGTATCTGACAACTCTACCTCCTGTACCAGCTCTGATACAATCCAGTGCACCGGGGATGAGAATAGGTGTTTTCTCATGAAAGAAATTATAACAGGTACCTACAAATATTTTCATACTTTTTGTATACTCTTTAAAGCATAACTGGAGTTTTTTTTCTTTTAGCACTGGAGTAGTTCTACTATTGTAAGATCTTAACCGTAATAATATACTTACCGGCTGCCATCTTCAGCTCCTCCCGGAGGGGCTCTAGTCCCACACTGCCATCTCATGACTGGAAATCAGGGGTAACGGTCACAATCTCTTAATGTAGCTGTAGGAGAGCCTTGTTCTGGCTCTCAAACATTTTACATGTTCACGCTGGCAGTACAATGGGAGCTGAGTGTCATGCGAGTGTCACTGCAACTAAGGTCCGATCATGCGATCAGACCACAGCTGTGGGGGGCGGGCCGGCACTTAGGAGGGGCAGGCCAGTGTTGAGGAGGGGAGGGCCGGCACTGAGGAGGGGTGGGCCAGCGCTGCAGAGGGGAGGGAGGGATTTATCTCCCTCTCTCCTCCGTTGCCGGCTATTGTCATTCTTACTCAGCATTCGCGGTACACCGGTGTACTGCGAGTGCAGTGCGATTTTTCTCTCGCCCCATAGACTTGAATGGGTGCGAGAGAAACAAGGATCGCATTGCACCTGCAGCATGCTGTGATTGTTTTCTCGGTCCAATTAGGACTGAGAAAATAATCGCTCATGTGCGCTGGTTAATAGGTTAATAGGTTAATATTAGTCCGAGTGGAATGAGATGTTTTATCGCATTCCACTCGCTCTGATTTTCATGCCGTGTGTCTTAGGCCTTAAACAAAGACCAGAGCAATCCGGAAGGTAATAAATTGCTGGAGACAGACCGGAGCAGTGGTAATACAAAATAAAGGCAGGGGGCAAGTAGAAGACAAGGGGCAGGTGCATAGATTAGTAAAGCAGTGCTGATCGTTGTGGCGACACAGGGGTCAGTAGGTGTTCTCGTCCGCTGGCCTGGCTGCCTTTATAAAGACCATATAGACAAGGGCTCATCCCAACTGAATGCCTGAACTCCGTACCAGTGGGCAGAACACTACTCAGACAACAAAGGGTGCGGGAATCACAATAATTAGACTTTATTGGATCCCAACAGTCAAAGGCATATAACATAAAACCATGCAAACCACACGATGTAACAGGCGACAGAGTCTCACCCTTCCTCTGGCTCACCAGGGAGTAGAATATTTGTGCTTTAGGAGCTTCCAGGGCCACATACCCCAAACCAGAAGCACCCTGCTTTTGGCAGGCACCTACCAAGAATGATAGTGACAAACGTAGTAAGCTTCACAAGCACGCAATGTCGATAGCCAGGTAACAAAATCATCCCAACCTAGGTTTCTTCCAGCCAAATCCTGGGTAGTGTTGAGCCACCCCCCTAGTGTTCGAGTTCGGTTCGGATCGTCGATCGGTGGGTTAGTTCGGCGAACGTTCGACGAACACCTTCAAACCCTATTGAAAACAATGGCAGGCAAACACAAACACATACAAACTTATTATACATGTACACATACAGTTAATAAACATTGGCATTATACTTACAGGTCCCCGCGACGCGTCCTGCACTCTGTCTCCCGCCGCTTTTCCTGCCGATCATCGCTGCACCCTCCAGGTAACCAGCACTGATGATAGGACCTTCCATGACGTCGTCATAGCATGTGACCAGTCACGTGAGTATTATCTCATTGGCTACAGACTAGTCACATGGCTAGAAATCATGCTAGGTCCTGTCAGTGCATCTCTCCGGTACGCGGTGCTCCGTGTATTGGCGAGATGCTTGGGCAAATGGCCGGCCCCCCGTTCCTGCATGTCGGTGCTCTTTACAGAGTCAGCCCACATGCAAGGACTGGATGCCACAGCCAGTGAATAGCGGCAGCGGGAATCAGGTGATTGGAGATCACCGTTGCTATAGCAACCCACCTGTCAGCTTACTATTTCAATGGTGGCAGCGGTGACGTCACCGCTTACAATCTGCAGCCTCTGCTCACTCACTGAGGGATTAGACTACATGGGAGCAGTAGCATCTTCCTCCCATGCAGTGCTGTTTGATGTAGCAGAGCTGCATGGGTTGAAGGAGAAAGAAGACAAAAGACGAGGACCATGGAGTAGTGAGGGGGAGTAATAAACATGGAGTCTCTAAGTGTGTCTGTGTATTTATTTCTATTAAAGTATTTTTTCTCTGTGTGGTGTCTTTTTTTTAACCCTTTATTGGAGATTCTTAATGGCCGGGTCAAACTTACCTGACATTAAAAATCTCTGGTTTAATACTAGCTAGTAAAACAAAGCTAGTATTAACCCATTATTACCAGGGCAGCTGGAAGAGTTGGATACAGCGCCAGATGATGGCGCTTCTATGAAAGCGCCATTTTCTGGGGCGGCTGCATACTGCAATTCGCAGCAGAGGGGCCCAGAAAGCTCAGACCAACCTGTGCTGCGGATTCCAATCCCCAGCTGCCTAGTTGTACCTGGCTGGATACAAAAATGGGGCGAAGCCCATGTCGTATTTGTTTTTTTAATTATTTCATGAAATTCATGAAATAATTAAAAAAAGGGCTTCCCTATATTTTTAGTTCCCAGCTGGGTACAAATAGGCAGCTGGGGGTTAGGGGCAGTCGTACCTGCCTGCTGTACTTGGCTAGCATACAAAAATATGGCAAAGCCCACGTCATTTTTTTGGTGGGCAAAAAACTCCTGCATACAGTCCTGGATGTAGTATGCTGAGCCTTGTAGTTCTGCAGCTGCTCTCTGCTCTCCTGCATACACTAGTGAATGAAGCATGCTGAGCCTTGAAGTTCTGCAGCTGCAGTCTCCTCTCCTCCATACAGACAGACAACAGACTGCAGCTGCAGAACTACAAGGCTCAGCATAGTCCATCCAGGACTGTATGCAGGAGTTTTTTGCCCCCCAAAAAATTACGTGGGCTTCGCCATATTTTTGTATGCTAGCCAGGTACAAAAGGCAGCTACGGGCAGCCCCCAACCCCCAGCTGCCTATTTTAACCGGCTGGGAACCAAAAGTATAGGGAATCCCATTTTTTTAATTATTTCATGAATTTCATGAAATAATTAAAAAAAACAAATTTGTGGGCTTCGCCCAATTTTTGTGTCCAGCCAGGTACAACTAGGCAGCTGGGGATTGGAATCTGCAGCGCAGGGTGCCTAAGCTTTCTGGGCACCCCTGCTGTGAATTGCAGTCTGGCACTGTATTCAACTTTTCCAGCTGCCCTGGTGGCAGGTGGCTCGCTGGGTAATAATGGGTTCTGATCGGTTCGCTGGAAGGCAAATCGATCAGATGATGTGTCAGGTTCAAGGACCTGAATCACATGACACAGCAGCTGATTGTAGAAATGGTTTTTATACAATCAGCTGATGCATCAGTGCAAAAAAAAACAAATAAACTACACCCTTCTGTGAAGACTCCTGTCCAACAGCAGCAGCTGATAGTTTAGCCGGCCTGGCGGTAAAAAGCGGCCTCACGCCGACTTATAGTGTCAGCTGATTCCGTCATCTCCAGGTCTGACAGAGAGAAAAGAGAGAGAAAAGAGAGAGAAAAGAGAGAAAAAAGAGAGAAAAAAGAGAGAGAGAGAAGAGAGAGAGAGAGAAGAGAGTGAGAGTAGAGAGAAAAGGAGAGAAGAGGAGAGAAGAAGAGAGAGAGAAGAGAGAGAGAAAGAAGAGAGAGAGAAGAGAGAAAGGAGAGAGAAGAGAGAGAAGAGAGAGGCGAGAGAAGAGAGAGAGGAGAGGAGAGAGAGCGAGAGGAGAGAGAGAGAAGAGAGAGAGGAGAGAAGAGAGAGAGAGGAGATAGACGAGAGAGAAATGCAGTCTCATTCCGTGAACTGCTCCGATTTTAGAGGTGTGTCCCGCGGTTCACAGCTGATGTCTGGCTCCTCCCCTCAGTGCATAATTAAATTAAATTATAATTATAAATAAATACAAATTATAATTTAAAATTATAAATAAATTAAATTAAATTCTTTACTGAGCCGGGACTACGAACTTGTGAAGTAATTCTCCTTAGGCGACAGCTCAACCCATTGAGCCACTTCCTGTAATGAAAAGCACAGGAAGATTTGGATATCTTGAGCTCCGTATTGCAGTAGAGAATCCAGAAGTGGATTATTCAGCTACATAGAGAAGAGAGAGAGAGGGAGAAATAAAGAAAAGAGAGAGAGAGAAAGAAAGAGAGAGAAAGAAAGAAAAAAAAGAGAGAAAGAGAGAAAACGGGAGAAAGAGAGAGAGAGAAGAGGAGAGAGTGGAGAGAAAGGAGAGAAAGGAGAGAGAGGAGAGAGCAATGCAGCCTCATTCCGTGAACTGCACCGATATTAGAGGTGTGTCCTGCGGCTCACAGCTGATGTCCGGCTCCTCCCCTCAGTGCATAATTAAGTTCAATTATAATTATAAGTAAATAAGAATTCTAATTTAAAATTATTAATAAATTAGATTAAATTCTTTACTGAGACGGCCGGGACTCGAACTCGTGAAGTAATTCTCCTTAGGCGTCAGCTCTACTCATTGAGACACTGCCTGTAATGAAATGCATAGGAAGATTTGGTAATCTTGACCTCTGTATTCTAGAGAGATAGAGAGAGACATGCAGGCATTACCTGAGTGAAGTCTCCAGTGACAGCGCGGCTCACTTTAGTTGTTGCGTTTAGCTGACACAGGGTGCTCGTGTTCTACGGGGCTCCCTGTCATCTTCATGTAGCAGAGCTGACAGTGTCGTGTGGATTACTTCGGACCTGTATTGTTGTTTGGGGATTAATAAAGAGGTAAATGAGGGTTTTTTTTGTCTTTTATTCCATATAAAGGAATTTTCGTTGTGTGTGTTTATTTACTTTTACTTACAGGTTAATCATAGAAGGAATCTCGGGGAGACGCCTGTCATGATTAACCTAACCTTATTACCCCAATTTCCACTGCACCAGGGCAATTCGGAATGAGCTGGGTAGAGTCCCGGGACTGTCGCATCTAATGGATGCGGCAATTCCGGGCGGCTGCTGGCTGATATTGTTAGGGTAGTGGGCTCCCAATAACGTGGCACTCCCCATCCTGACAATACCAACCTCCAGCCGTTTGGCTTAATCTTGGCTGGTATCAAAATTGGGGGGACCGCAGGTTTTTTTTTTTAAATTATTATTTATTTTACTGCACGATATAGACCCGCCGGTGGCTGTGATTGGTTGTAGTGAGACAGCTGTCACTCATCATGGCGGCGTGTCTGACTGCAAGCAATCATGGGCGCCGGTGGGTGGGAAAAGCACGGAATACCAGATTGAACAATGAGCGGTAGCCATTTTCAAAAGAGGAAAAGCCGCCGGAGCTTTGTGACAGCTGTGCAGTGCCGTGTCAGTGATCGGTGAGTTGGAAAGAGAGAGGGATTGTGCTGGGGATGCAGGACGCATGCAAATACACAATGTGTGCACGTAGCCTTACTGTGAAAAGCCACACTTTTGGTGATCGAACCGTTATCGAATGGTAACTCGAACTGCGGAACTTGAAGCAAATCGTTCGAGTTCGAACACCACCCAAAATCACTCGAATTTGAAATTGGCGAACGTTTCGAATTGAACATCGCTCATCTCTACTCCTGGGCACTCATTCCAGGGAATGTGGTCTTACCAGATTGGTGGAATAAGGCTGTGCTCTTATTGGGTGGCATTTCAATCCACATAGGTAATTCTTATCAGAGTTAGGTAGACAAAGAGGCTGGGGGAAGTTACATTAACATAGCAATCCACATTCTCAGACAATGGGAGGCATGGATAGTCCTTGGGAAAACAACAACTCAAAAACACTAGATAACACACTACAGGGATCCAGGTCTGGCCAATTAGGAACATTACCCCTGACAGACATTTTACAGGGCTGTGTCTTCACAACTGTCTTATAGATCATCCATCAAGGCTCTTTAGTGGGTTTTTGCCTTAAGTACACGGTAGAACAAATGTTTGTAGCACCGTGTGTCTTTATACAATCTACTTAAAGGGAACCTGTCACTTGCGGGGCGGTCCAATACATTCCGGTCCAGTGGGCGTCACTGCTCTCAAGTCTGGCACCTCCTTCCTTCCTACCATCCACATTTTCCTTGCTTTGTGTGGATAGCACGTCCTACGTCATCCACACTGTACCCTCCATTGTGCTCCTGCATATGGGCACTTTGCCCTGCTGAGAGCAGAGCAAAGTAATGTAATGTGCAGGCACTCTTTGACCTTTTCCCATGCCTGTGCATTACAGTAGTTTGCTCTGCCCTCAGCATGGCAGAGAGATGTGTGCAAGAGCAAGAGCACAATGGAGGACACTGTGTGGATGATGTAGGATGCATCATCCACACGAAGTAGGAAGTACTGTAATCGCAAGGATGGAGGCGGTGCCGGACCTGAGAGCAGCAATGCCCATCTGACTGGAATGTATTGGACTACCCTACAGGTGACTAGGGTGACAGGTTCCCTTTACCTTTCTAATGCAAAGCAGTTTACTTGAATTCCTAAAGATACTTTACTATATAGGAGATAACTTGTTGATCGTTGAGTGGGAGGGTGGGTCCATCTACTTGGACAATGAAAACAAAGCTCTGCCCCCCCCCAAAAAAATGGGGTTTTGCAGACCCCCTGGCTTGAATGGTATAGTGCACATGCTTGACCCCTGCTCCATTCATATGCCATGAGATTGATGGAAACAGTGGTGTCCTCCTCTTCCCGGTTTACTCCAGATGCCCTACAGAGAATAAATGGAATGTACGATGACTATGGGCACCTCCACTCTAATCAAGATGGGCTCCGCATAGAAGTTCAGAACCACTGTGAATGCCAGCAGCTAAACCCCTAGAAATCAGCAGTCAACTTAAGATTTTGGGAGAACCCCTTTTAGTGTTTGCAATAACATGTGAACCTATTTTTGACTTTTAGAAATCATTGTTATATTTCCAAGATAATTTATGAAAGTATAGCTGTACTGTGATTTCTTGTCAAAAAGACAGTCAAGTCACATTGGTCGTGTGGCCAAATATTGTGTTTAAATGAAAGTGTCTGTCTCCCTTTGCAGGACCATTCATATCCTTAGAAGCCGTTCGAGGGTGCGCAACTAAATCCGTTTGTGATGTTGGAAGCTATTCCGAAACCGATGATGAATTATTAATCAACTATGAGTAAATCTGCACCAGTGGTGTCTTAAGTGTCCATAAAATCGTCCTGACTCCGGGTGTTGTGTGTCTCCTGCTGCGGAAATGGTTCTTCTAACAGTCATTGTGGACTACATAAAACAAAGTTCCAAAATATATTTGTTTTTCATTCTGCATTCTCCCCCAGAACCGGAACCTCCATGGGTCTGCTCCTCTCTACTATAGTAAGGAAAATAAGTATTTGACCCCTTGCTGATTGTGTAAGTTTGACCACTGACAAAGACATGAACAGTCTATAATTGTAAGCTTAGGTTAATTTTAGCAGTGAGAGATAGAATATCCAAAATAAAATCCAGAAAATCACATTGTATAAATTATATACATTTATTTGCATTTTGCAGAGAGAAATAACTATTTGATCCCTCTGGGAAACAAGACTTAATACTTGGTGGTCGTTCCCTTGTTGGTAGCGCAGCAGTCAGGCGTTTTTTTGATGTTGATGATGAGGTTTGCGCACATGTCAGGAGTAATTTTGCTCCACTCTTCTCTGCAGATCATCTCTAAATCATTTAGATTTTGAGGCTGTCGCTTGGCAACTCGGGGTTGAGCTCCCTCCATAAGTTTTCTATGGGATTAAGGTCTGGAGACTGGCTAGGCCTCTCCATGACCTTAATGTGCTTCTTTTTGAGCCACTCCTTTGTTGCCTTGGCTGTATGTTTTGGGTCATTGTCATGCTAGAAGACCCAGCCACAACCCATTTTTAATGTCCTGGTGCAGGGAAGGAGGTTGTCACTCAGGATTTTATGGTACATGGCTCCTTCCATTGTACCATTGATGTGGTGAAGTAGTCCTGTCCCTTAGCAGAGAGACACCCCCAAAACATAATGTTTCCACCTCCATGCTTCACAGTGGGGATGGTGTTCTTTGGGTCATAGGCAGCATTTCTCTTCCTCCAAACATGGCGAGTTGAGTTAAGGCCAAAAAGCTCAATTTTTGTTTCCTGTAGCCACAGCACCTTCTCCCAATCACTCTCAGAATCATCTAGGTGTTCATTGGCAATCTTCAGATGGACTGGTTGCACATGGGCCTTTTTCAGATGGGCCTTCTTCAGATGGGCCTTTTTCAGATGGGCCTTCTTCAGATGGGCCTTCTTCAGATGGGCCGGCTGCACATAGGCCTTCTTCAGACGGGCCGGCTGCACATGGGCCTTCTTCAGACGGGCCGGCTGCACATGGGCCTTCTTCAGACAGGCCGTCTGCACATGGGCCTTCTTCAGACGGGTCGGATGCACATGAGCCTTCTTCAATCTTCAGACGGGCCGGCTGCACATGGGCCTTCTTCAGACGGGCTGGCTGCACATGGGCCTTCTTCAGATGGGCCGGCTGCATATGGGCTTTCTTCCTTCTTCAGATGGGCCGGCTGCACATGGGCCTTCTTCAGACGGGCCGGCTGCAAATGGTCCTTCTTCAGACGGGCTGTATGCACATGGGCCTTCTTGAGATGAGCTGGCTGCATATAGGCCTTCTCCAGACAGTCCGGCTGCACATGGGCCTTCTTCAGACGGGCCGGCTGCACATGGGCCTTCTTCAGACGGGCCGGCTGCACATGGGCCTTCTTCAGACGGGCCGGCTGCACATGGGCCTTCTTCAGACGGGCCGGCTGCACATGGGCCTTCTTCAGACGGGCCGGTTGCACGTGGGCCTTCTTCAGACAGACCGGCTGCACATGGGCCTTTTTGAGCAATGGGACTTTGCGGGCGCTGCAGGATTTTAAGCCATTACAGCGTAATGTTTTACCAGTGGTTTTCTTGGTGACAGTGGTCCCAGCTGCCTTGAAATCATTAACAAGTTCCCGTGTGTAGTTTTAGGCTGATCTCTCACCTTCCTCATAATCCTGGAGACACCACGAGATGAGATTTTGCATGGAGCCCTAGATCAATGTTGATTGACACTCATTTTGTATTTCTTCCATTTTCTTACTATTGCACAGCAGTTTCTCCTTCTCACCCAGCGTCTTACTTATGGTTTTGTAGCCCATTCCTGCCTTGTGCAGGTCTATGGTCTTGTCCCTGGCATCCTTAGAAAGCTCTTTGGTCGCCCATGTTGTAGAGGTTAGAGTCTGACTGCTTAAGGCTAAGTTCACACTTCCGTTGTTTTGCATCAGTCACATGCGTTGCTTGACGCATGTAACTGATGCGTTGTACAACGGATGACAACGGATGACAAAGATAAGACTTATTGTCGGACTCCGTTGTGTGCGGGGGGCGGAGTTCAGGGGGCGGAGTTCGGGAGGCGGAGTTCGGGGGGGCGAAGCTGAGGACGTCAGTGCCGCGGTCTGCATGGCTGGGGACAGGTGAGTGAGTGTGTGTGTGTGTGTGTGTGTGTAGATGCGGAGTGCGGGAGGGGGCCGAGCGGCGAGGGGGCAGAGCCGAGCGGGGCCGTGGAGCTGAGGACTTCAGTGCCACGGGGACTGCAGGGCTGGGGACAAGTGAGTGTGTGTGTGTGTGTGTGTGTATGTGTCTACATGCGTGTGTACACATGCGAGTGCGGGAGGGGGCAGAGCTGAGTGGGGAAGTGTCGGCCTCCTTGCACACGTATCTAGGGTAAATATCGGGTAACTAAAAGCAAAGCACTTTTTGCTTGGTTACCCAATATTTATCTTGGATACCAGCTCCCTGCACCCGTAACCAGTGTGAAAATCGGATAACTAACCAAAGCGCATTGCTTGGTTACCGATGTGTATCCTGGTTACGGGTGCAGGGAGCCAGAGAGGGCATGCGCAGCAAAAATCCTACGGATCGCGCTGCTCAAAAAACGTTACATGCTGCGTTGCTCCCGCCCGGCGGTCAGTTAAAAAACGACTGACCGCGACGCAGCGGATGCAACGCAGCATCATCAGTCACAATCCGTCACTAATAGAAGTCTATGGGGAACAACTGGATTCCTGCAAAATATTTTGCAGGATACCGTAATTCCTCAAGGCGACGGATTGTGACTGATGCAAAACAACGGAAGTGTGAACTTAGCCTAATGGAGTCTGTGGACAGAAGGCTTTTATACAGGTGACAATGTAAGAGCTGTCTGTAATGCAGGTAATGAGGTGATTAGGAGCATCTAAGTGTCTGTAGGAGCCAGAACTCTTGATGGTTGGTAGGGGAGCAAATACTTATTTCTCACTTCAAAATGCATATTTTTATAATTTATACAATGTGATTTTCTGGATTATATTTTGGATATTTTATCTCTCACTGTTAAAATTAACCGACCCTTTAAATTATAGACTGTTCATGTGTTTGGGCAAACTTACAAAATCAGCAAGGGATCAATTATTTCCTTCACTGTAACCATCATCAGGAACTGCAGTCTTGTCAATAACTAAATGTAAAAACAATAAATTAATGCCAAGCTAAAGAGTTTGTATCTTTTTATTTTTATTTTTTTTGTTCAGTTTTATGCACATTATTTTGCATTTACCCACATATAACTCAGTATACCTGCTGACACTTAGTGGTCTAACAAGAACAGTAAAATAAAAAACACCTTGTCTATATTGGTCTTCTCTGTCCACAAGATGCTTCCCCAAAAGGATTTTGGTTACCCACATACATTTTGGCAAACTGCAGTCTAGCATTTTTCTGTCTGTGTCAGCAGTGGGGTCGCCCATAACATTTCATTCACATGTGGACAGATAGTTCTCGCTGACACTGATGCCCCCTGAACTTGCAGGACCGGTGCATTTCTTTAGAACTTGATTGGGACTTATCCACCATCCGGACTATCCTGTATTTCAACTTTTCAGGAATTTTTTTTCTGCCATCCACATCCAGGAAGATTAGTTACAGTGTCATGGGTTGTAAACGTCATGATTATGCTGTGGACCATGGACAAAGGAACATCAAGATCTTTAGAGATGAACTTGTAAACTTTAGATTGCTGATATTTTTCAACAGCTTTTGTTCTCAAGTTCTCAGACAGTTCTCTCCTTTCTGTTCTCCATGCTTAGTGTGGTACACACAAATAGTGCAAAGATTGAGTCAACTTCTCCCCTTTTTATCTGGTTTCAAGTGTGCTTTTCATATTGCCCACAACTGTTATTTGCCACAGGTAAGTTTGAACGAGCATCACATGCTTGAAACAAAGTCATTTGCCCACAATTTTAGAAAGCTGCCCAAAAATTTTGTCTCCGCCCCATTTTTGCGAGGTTGTGTGAAATTATGGCCACCTTGCCTATATATATATATATATATATATATATATATATATATATATATATATAATTTATTTATTTTTATGTGCTACCACAATACACTTAAAGGAAATAAACATGCTTTAACAAAACATGTGTAAGTGTAATGATTTTCTGGGAGAAATACTTAATTTTCTGGAACAATTCCAAGGGTGCCAACACTTTTGCCCATGACTGTATGTATAGCTTTTATATAGGTTAATGACTATATCTATGACTGACAGACTCCCTTTAATTTCCAATTATTGCATTTTGACCATGAAGCACCAGTCACTTGCTTTTCATAAGCATATTGTAATGACCATGCTGGCGTCCTCCTACTCTCTCCCCTCCTCTAGCAAGGTTGCCGTTTCCCTCACCTGTCTGGGCACCTTCAGCAGGGGTCCTGTCCCCATCCCATGCTGCAGCCCTAAGGAGCATCTGTACTCCTGACAGGCTCCAGGCCTTGGCCCGTCAGGTACGCCTGTGGCCACGCCCACTTTCTTAAAGGGCCAGCATCCTCCTAACCCGGAAGTGCCTCCCAGGTCAGCTGGGAGGTTGCAGGTGTCTAAGGCAACTCTGGCCTTTTGAGTTGCCTGGGCAATGAGTTAGGCTCATTGCTGTAGTCAGGTTCTCTAGCACTGTGCTGCGTCTGCTGTCTTTGTGGTAGTTCTGTTTCTTACACCTGTTTGCATTAGAGTGCTGCTGCTGTCACTCTCTCCAGCTGCTGCTACCATACCCATCCATCCATCCCGGATGGATCCATTACACCCGCTGCTGCAAGCATCCTCTCCTTCCTCTGCTGTACCCATCCATCCCAGACAGATCCATTAAACCCACTGCTGCAAGTATTCTATCCAGTTGCTGCTGCTATATCTATCCATCCTGGACGGATCCATTTCACTCCTCCAGCTGCTGCTGCTGTACTCTTCCATCCATCCCGGACGGATCCTCGACCCCTGGGGCCAGCTGTCACACAGTACCAGTCTTCCCGAGTAGCACCTTGACTTGCACCTGCAACGCAACACCTCCACCATCAGGGGCTCTGCAGAAGACTAGGTGCAGGGTCATAGTCAAGCGCCTCTGGGTCTTCAGTGTTCTTTAGCCCAGTGGGTTTTGGGTTTACCAAATATCTTACTCATTTGAAAGTCAAGGTTCCAGAGTCCGGAGAAAGAATATATACATATATGTTGCACCCCTGAGACGTCAGGTGCCACAAGGTATTGCACTCAGTAATGAGTGCTTTGCTAACCATGGGTTCCTGGAAGACCAGTGCCGATAAACATGTGCCGTCCCAGCAGCGGATCCAACCGCTCGGATCCAGGATGGTGTCAGTTCGTGGTTCGAGGGTCTCCAGACCCGGGGGCTTAGGGGCCACACTCTAAAGTAAAGGGGGATATTTACAGAGGAGTTGTAGTTTGTGACGCCACTCGTGGTGTGCGATAACTGAGAGTACCGCCGCTGCCGTTGGGAGTACCCGTGGTGTTGGAATTGGGCAGCAAGGTGTCGTTACCCTCCATGGTTAGAGGCATGTCCTGGGACCCTGGATGATAATACGGGGTGCCGTGACAGAGAAATCACTCATGTATTCAGCCAATCCTATATATATATATATATATATATATATATATACATCTATATTATATGTGTATATATATGTATATATCATTTATTCATAATATATATTTTTATATCCTGTATATATATATATATATATATATATATATGTGTGTGTATGTGTATAAATACAGTATATATTATGATGTAAACCTATTGAAAAGACTGTGGAGCAGGTTATTTAGGTCTAAGGCTGACATGACGAAATATACATTTTATAGTATAGCAATACGTCAATATTTATAGGCTGATGGTGTAACATCCATGATAATTAATGCAAAGTATTGGAATAAGAAATTGCGATCCTAATTTTGATAGATCTTTCATATTATAAAATGAGTGAGCTGCTGCAGTATACAAGATTTGGATGTTTCGCCGCCTGTTTGGCTTCAGCACTGGCACAGTCTATGCTCAGCTCTGACAATGAAACACTGTGCTCTTGATTTTTTGTCCTTACACAAGGTGCAATCAGCTCTGGTACTGACACTATTTTGCTTGGTTAACATCAATTATCCGGGCAGGTGAGCAGTGTCCATCAATGGGAGATGAGGCCTTTGGTCACACCAATGGTGCACTGAGCACTCACTTGATTAATAAACAGATTGTTTTCTGGATTTTAATATCTGGAAATACTAGACTAGAATTATGATTTGTATCTGTTTAAAATGAGTTTCGGGGAAAGGGGGGGGAGAGGCGCCCGTTGTGCTCCCATTGTGGGCTTGCCTTTTGACGAAATACCATTCCCTTGCTCTAAATAAGCTTATTTTGCAATAAATAGTGTCTAACTCCATTACATCTTTTTTTTTTAATCCTTGAAGGTGAGTTCTATCTGGGTAAACTTTTTTCCTTGTTTCTCAGATGTTGTTTTGTGTGTGTGCGTAATATAAACCTGATTGACATTTCCTGTTTCACAAGATACATTTGCAATGGTAAAAGCACAAATGGAAGGATGTGTGATAATGAAGTTGCCAAGATTTTGTCATCATTGTTTCACTTTGTTGCAATTTTTACGAAACCCTTATCCCTTCCCTGAAAAAGTGCATACTTCACACTTCACACTTCATTAGGACCTTATATCTTGTCTTGAAGAGCTGAACAATGAGCTCCCCAATTAGCATTTTCAGCCTCCTCTCGGCTTTTGCAGCTACAAGTAAGTTTTCTAAAATATTTATGGATATTGCCTTTTCAGAAAGAAGAAACATTATCCCTTATACCCCAGTCAGAAGCCTTTTCTATAGCCAAATCAGATCTTGTGCTTTGCCCTGAGTAGGAGACAACACCCCGAAACAAGTATCTGCAAATTGAGAT
The DNA here is from genome assembly GCF_048569485.1 of Anomaloglossus baeobatrachus. NCBI lineage: Eukaryota > Metazoa > Chordata > Amphibia > Anura > Aromobatidae > Anomaloglossus > Anomaloglossus baeobatrachus. Next base: position 19,046,755 of record NC_134363.1, on the reverse strand, counting down.
TCTGGTTTGGCTTTTATCCTAAGTCGTATGGCAAGGCTTGTTAATGGGTTGATTTTGACTTTTAGGATTGCTACTTCCAAGTCCTCTTTATCTGAAGAAGCAATCTGCCTATTTGCTTTGCATTGCTTATTAGCCTCCTTACCCTTGCATGTTGGGGATATCAATATCCAAAAGTAAAAATGTTACCACCTGGATTTTGAAAGACTATAACTCCTGAAAAGGCAATTTACCTAGTTAATTTCACAAGGGAGATTTGCATGGCTTATAAGCTTCCTTACCCTTGCATGTTGGGGATATCAATATCCAAAAGTAGAAACATTACCCCCTGGGTTTTGAAATATTGTAACTCCTGAAAAGGCTATTTACCTTGTTAATTTCATAGGGGAGCTATGCATGACTTATAAGCCTCCTTACCCTTGCATGTTGGGGATATCAATATCCAAAAGTAAAAATGTTACCACCTGGATTTTGAAAGACTATAACTCCTGAAAAGGCAATTTACCTAGTTAATTTCACAAGGGAGATTTGCATGGCTCATAAGCCTCCTTACCCTTGCATGTTGTGGATATCAATATCCAAAAGTAAAAATGTTATCACCTGGAATTTGAAAGACTATAACTCCTGAAAAGGCAATTTACCTAGTTAATTTCACAAGGGAGATTTGCATAGCTTATAAGCCTCCTAACCCTTGCATGTTGGGGATATCAATATCCAAAAGTAGAAACATTACCCCCTGGGTTTTGAAATATTGTAACTCCTGAAAAAGCTATTTACCTTATTAATTTCATAGGGGAGCTATGCATGACTTATAAGCCTCCTTACCCTTGCATGTCAGGGATATCAATATCCAAAAGTAAAAATGTTACCACCTGGATTTTGAAAGACTATAACTCCTGAAAAGGCAATTTACCTAGTTAATTTCAAAAGGGAGATTTGCATGGCTTATAAGCCTCCTTACCCTTGCATGTTGGGGATATCAATATCCAAAAGTAGAAACATTACCCCCTGGGTTTTGAAATATTGTAACTCCTGAAAAGGCTATTTACCTTGTTAATTTCATAGGGGAGCTATGCATGACTTATAAGCCTCCTTACTAGAGATGAGTGAACCGGTCCCGGTTCGGCTCGAGGTCGGTTCGCCGAACGGGGGTCCCGTTCGAGTTCGGTTCGTCGAACGTTCGACGAACCGAACTCTAACCAATAGGCTATAATGGGAGGCAATCACAAACACATAAAAATGCATGATAAATGTACACAAACAGTTAATAAACATTGCCATAACACTTACCGGTCCCCGCGATCCCTTCTGCACTCTGTCTCCTGCCGCTATTCCATCCGATGATCGCTGAATCCTCCCGTGACCGGCACTGCCAGCAGAGAAGCAGGACCTATCGTGACGTCAAAATAGCCATGTGACCAGTCACGTGGCTATTATCTCATTGGCTACAGACTGGTCACATGACTATGAAGCGTCATGTAGGACCTGCGAGTGCATCTCTCCGGTACACGGTGCACATATGTGTATCGCCGTGTACCGGCGACATGCTCTAGCACACGGTCGACTCCCCGTTCCGTTAGGGACCGGCTGACACAGCCGGTCATTAACGGAGATCACCGTTGCCATAGCAACGCAGTTAGCGGTGACGTCACCGCTAACCGCAGCTCCGAGAGCACCGTTGCTATGGTAACGCGTCTGTCAGCGTTACCGCTGTTACCGCTGACAGCCAGCACTGATCACTCACGGAGTGAAGGCTGCACGCTGCTTCCCGATTGTAGTGAGGATTGTACTGAGGATGAGGTTCCCCAGCCCCTAGTGATGGGCTGGTGAACCTTATCCTCACTACAATCGTCACTACTACTACTACACTAGTGAGGATTGTAGTGAGGATGAGGTTCCCCAGCCCCAAGTGATGGGCTGGTGAACCTTATCCTCACTACAATCGTCACTACTACTACTACACTAGTGAGGATTGTAGTGAGGATGAGGTTCCCCAGCCCCAAGTGATGAGCTGGTGAACCTTATCCTCACTACAATTGTCACTACTACTACACTAGTGAGGATTGTACTGAGGAGGAGGTTCCCCAGCCCCAAGTGATGGGCTGGTGAACCTCATCCTCACTACAATCGTCACTACTACTACACTAGAAAGAAAGAAGACAGAAGAGCAGGATCGTGGAGGGCTGACAGGGGGTAATAAAGATGGAGTCTCTAATGTGTCTGTGTATTTTTTTCTATTAAAGTATTTTTTCTCTGTGTGGTGTCTTTTTTTTAACCCTTTATTGGAGATTCTTAATGGCCGGGTCAAACGTGCCTGACATTAAGAATCTCTGGCTTTATACTGGCTAGTAAAACAAAGCCAGTATTAACTCATGATTACCCAACAAGCCACCCGGCTCCAGGGCTGTTGGAAGAGTTGGATACAGCGCCAGATGATGGCGCTTCTATGAGAGCGCCATTTTCTGGGACGGCTGCGGACTGAAATCCTCAGCAGAGGCGCCCAGAAACCTCGGGCTAACCTGTGCTGCGGATTCCAATCCCCAGCTGCCTAGTTGTACCCGGCTGGACACAAAAATGGGGCGAAGCCCACGTCATTTGTTTTTTAATTATTTCATGAAATAAGTGAAATAATTAAAAAAAAATGGGCTTCCCTATATTTTTGGTTCCCAGCCGGGTACAAATAGGCAACTGGGGGTTGGAGGCAGCCCGTGGCTGCCTGCTGTACCTGGCTAGCATACAAAAATATGGCGAAGCCCACGTCATTTTTTTGGTGGGCAAAAAACTTCTGCATACAGTCCTGGATGGAGTATGCTGAGCCTTGTAGTTCTGCAGCTGCTGTCTGCTCTTCTCCATACAGACAGACAGCAGCTGCAGAACTACAAGGCTCAGCATACTCCATCCAGGACTGTATGCAGAAGTTTTTTGCCCCCTGAAAAAATTATGTGGGCTTCGCCATATTTTTGTATGCTAGCCAGGTACAGCAGGCAGGTACGGCTGCCCCCAACCCCCAGTTGCCTATTTGTACCCGGCTGGGAACCAAAAATAAAGGGAAGCCCTTTTTTTATTATTTCATGAATTTCATGAAATAATTAGAAAACAAATGACGTAGGCTTCGCCCCATTTTTGTGTCCAGCCAGGTACAACTAGGCAGCTGGGGATTGGAATCCGCAGCACAGGTTGGCCTGAGCTTTCTGGGTCCCACTGCTGCGAATTGCAGTCTGCAGCCGCCTCAGAAAATGGCACTTTCATAGAAGCGCCATCTTCTGGCACTGTATCCAACTCTTCCAGCACCTGCCTGCTATACCTGGCTAGCATACAAAAATATGGCGAAGCTCACGTCCTTTTTTTTGTAGTTTTTTGGCAAAAAAAATAAAAAATGCTTCCCTGGATTTTCCATTGCCAGTGAAGGTAACACCAAGCAGTGGGGGTTAGCAGCCAGTAGCTGCTTGGATTACCCTTAGCTAGCAATACAAAAAATGCAGCGGGAGCCCATATATATTTTTTTAAATTATTTATTTAAATAACTAAAAATAAAATGGGCTTCCCTGTATTTTGATTGCTGGACATCACAGTGCTGTAAAAATAAATCTTTAAAAAAATGACGTAGCGCTCCGCGGTATTTTTGATTCTCAGCAGATAAAGCAGACAGCTGTGGGTTGCCACCCCCATCTGCCTGCCGTTACCTTGGTTGGCAATCAAAATACAGGGAAGCCCATTAATTTTTTCTATTTAAAAAATAGTTAAAAAAAAAATGACGTTGGGTCCCCCCATTTTTGATAGCCAGCTAGGGTAAAGCAGACGGCTGTAGCCTGAAAACCACAGCTGGCAGCTTTACCGTGGTTGGGGATCCAATGTGGAGGTCCCCTCAGGCTCTTTTTTATAATTATTTTATAAATATTAATAATTACACAATAAAAGTAGGGTCCCCCCCAAATTGGATCACCAGCCAAGGTAAAGCGGACAGCTGTGGTCTGGTATTCTCAGGGTGGGAAGGTCCATAGTTATTGGGCCTTCACAGCCTAAAAATAGCAGGCCGCAGGCACCCCAGACGTGGCGCATCCACTAGATGCGCCAATCCTGGCGCTTCACCCCAGCTCATCCCGTGCCCTGGTGCAGTGGCAAACGGGGTAATAAATCGGGGTGATACTAGCTGTAAAGTCACCTGAGATCAAGCCCAGCAGTTTGTGATGTCATGGCGTCTATTAGATACCCAACATCATAAACTGTCAGTACTAACAAAAAAAAAATCGACAAAAGAAATTTATTTGAAAAAACAGTCCCCAAAACATTTCCTCTTTCACCAATTTATTGTAAGAAAAAAAATAAAGGGGTCCCACGACGACTCTGGAGCGTCTAGAATATGGGGGGGAGAAACTCAGGGAACGTATCCCCCATTTTCTAGGAGTGCGGACCCTTCATGTGAGGAGTGTGGGTGCAATGAATCTGCACTCACTCTCCCCGGGTCCACAGCAGCAGAGTCCATGTCGTAATGGTTGCTACCAAAGCTACAATGCCCTGCTCATGAGGTAAGGGCATGCCTAATCAGGAGAACTACTGTAGAGGAAGCTCTGCTCACTGGTATATAGGTGCTCAGAGGTAATAATAGATAAAATTAGTGAGTAACCTCGGCACTCTAAATCTCCCAGACTAAGTCAGTAAGTCACAACGGATAGTAATGCAAAATCACTCTTTATTGGTCCGTATTAAGAAAAAAAAAATTTCATAAGCATATATGTTTTTGTCCAAAACAAGTTACAAATGACGTTTCGGCCTCAGCCTTTGTTAGATTGGACTTATCTGCATGTAATCATGAAAAATGACATTAATCAGTATCACATAAGAGTGAGAGAACAATAACATAAACTCGAACATTGTAGAGGTACAATTGGGATGCAGCAAAAAAATTGCAACACAGCAAGAAATGAAACACATGATACAAATGTCATAATACAGTACAAGGACAATATAGTAATGACAAATATGGGGTCAGAGTAGGCTTAGACAGCTCTGGTACGAAAGAGATGTCAATCATAAAGTAACATGTGCAGTAGGTGTAGAGCTACACTATGCATGGCAGAGCTAATGGGTAGACTGACCATAGAAAAAGAACGGAGAAAAAAGGGAGAAAAAGTGGAGAAAAAGTGGAGAAAAAGTGGAGAAAAAGTGGAGAAAAAAACGGAGAAAAAGTGGAGAAAAAGTGGAGTAAAAATGGAGACAAAGTGGAGAAAAAGTGGAGAAAAAAATGGAGAAAAAGTGGAGAAAAAGTGGAGTAAAAATGGAGAAAAAGTGGAGAAAAAATGGAGAAAAAGTGGAGAAAAAGTGGAGAAAAAGTGGAGAAAAAGTGGAGAAAAAATGGAGAAAAAGTGGAGAAAAAGTGGAGAAAAAGTGGAGAAAAAGTGGAGAAAAAATGGAGAAAAAATGGAGAAAAAGTGGAGAAAAAGTGGAGAAAAAGTGGAGAAAAAAAAGTGGACAAAAAGTGGACAAAAAGTGGAGAAAAAGTGGAGAAAAAATGGAGAAAAAGTGGAGAAAAAGTGGAGAAAAAGTGGAGAAAAAGTGGAGAAAAAAATGGAGAAAAAGTGGAGAAAAAGTGAAGTAAAAATGGAGAAAAAGTGGAGAAAAAGTGGAGAAAAAATGTAGAAAAAAATTTGGAAAAAGTGGAGACAAAATGTAGAAAAAGTGGAGAAAAAGTTAAGAAAAAGTGGAGAAAAAGTGGAGCACCCTTTGGTGCCTTTCATGTGGCACTAAGGGGTGCTTAGCTTTGTATTTAGCCAAAAAAATGAAAAAAAAAATGACGTAGGGTTCCCCCTAGTTTTGTAGCCAGCTAGGGTAAAGCAGACGGCTGCAGCCTGCAGGCCACAGCTGGCAACCTCACCTTGGCTGGTAATCCAAAACTGAGGGCACCCCACGCTGTTATTTTAAACTAGAAGGTGGCCCGATTCTACGCATCGGGTATTCTAGAATTTACGTATTGTGTAGTTCATGTATGATTTTTGTTATATATATGTGCGGTATGTGCGTATATTTATGTGTGCAGCGTTGTCTGTGTGTGGGTGTCTGTGTAGGGCAGTTGTTTGTGGTTTCCAGTGTGTGTGTGTGGTGTGTTGTGCAGTGCGCGCGCGCGCGTGTGTGTGTGTGTTGGGGAGAGGTGTGCACTCTCCATCGTGCTCCATCCCTTATGCTGCGCACCCCCCATCGTGCTACATCTCCCATCCTGCGCACTCCCAAACGTGCTCCATCCGCCATGCTGCGCACTCCCAAACGTGCTCCATCCGCCATGCTGCGCACTCCCCATCGTGCTCCATTCCCCATGCTGCGCACTCTCCATCGTGCTCCATCCGCCACGCTGCGCACTCCCCATCGTGCTCCATCTCCCATGCTGCGCACTCCTAAACGTGCTCCATCCGCCATGCTGCGCACTCCCAAATGTGCTCCATCCACCATGCTGCGCACTCCCAAACGTGCTCCATCCGCCATACTCCACACTCCCTATCGTGCTCCATGCCCCATGCAGCGCACTCCCCATCGTGCTCTATCCCCTATGCTGCGCACCCCCCATCGTGCTCCATCATCCATGCTGCGCACTCCCAAACGTGCTCCATCCGCCATGCCGCGCACTCCCAAACGTGCTCCATCCGCCATGCTGCGCACTCCTAAACGTGCTCCATCCGCCATGCTGGGCACTCCTCATCGTGCTCCATCCCCCATGCAGTGCACTCCCTATCGTGCTCCATCCCCTATGCTGCGCACCCCCCATCGTGCTCCATCTCCCATGCTGCGCACTCTCAAACGTGCTCCATCCGCCATGCTGCGCACTCCCAAACGTGGTCCATCCGCCATGCTGCGCACTCCCAAACATGCTCCATCCGCCATATTCCGCACTCGCCATCGTGCTGCATCCGCCATGCTGCGCACTCCCAAACGTGCTCTATCCGCCATGCTGCGCACTCCTAAACGTGCTCCATCCGCCATGCTGCGCACTCCCAAACGTACTCCATCCGCTATGCTGCGCACTCCCAAACGTGCTCCATCCGCCATGCTGCGCATTACCAAACGTGCTCCATCCGCCATGCTGCGCCAGCATCAGCCTCTCTACCCGCATCATCAGCCTCTCTGCCCGCAGCATCAGCCTCTCTCCTCCCAGCATCAGCGTCTCTGTCCCTAGCATCAGGCTCTCTCCTTCCAGCCTCCCTCAGCATCAGCCTCCCTTTCCCAGCCTTCCCAAGGATCAGCCTCTCTCCTCCCAGCTTCCTTCCTCCCAGCCTCCGCCTCCCAGCCTCCCTCAGCATCAGCCTTCCTGTCCCAGTCTCCCCCAGCATCAGCCTCTCCAAGCATCAGCCTCCACCAGCATCAGCCTCTGTTCTTCCAGCCTCCTCCAGCATCAGCTTCCCTAAGCATCAGCCTCCCTCGTCCCAGCCTCCCTCAGCATCAGCCTCTCTCCTTCCAGCCTCCCTCAGCATCAGCCTCCTCTCCCCAGCCTTCCATAGGATCAGCCTCTCTCCTCCCAGCCTCCTTCTTCCCAGCTTTCCCATCCCAGCCTCCTTCAGCATCAGCATTTCCCTCTTCCCCATGATCAGCCTCTCTGCTCCCAGCCTCCTCCAGCACGCCCTGCTCCTCTGCCGACACTCACACACCCGATCGCATGCACTCACACACACACCCGATCGCATCCACTCACACACACACCCGATCGCATTCACTCACACACACACCCGATCGCATCCACTCACACACACAGCCGATCGCATCCACTCACACACACACCCGATCGCATCCACTCACACACACCCGATCGCATCCACTCACACACACCCGATCGCATCCACTCACACACACCCGATCGCATCCACTCACACACACCCGATCGCATCCACTCACACACACCCGATCGCATCCACTCACACACACCCAATCGCATACACTCACACACACCCGATCGCATACACTCACACACACAGACACTGACGATATCGCACTTACGCGCTCATACTCACAACATCCGGGGATATCACATGCTTCTGGCCATGTGATCCTCCGTCAGGTCCTGGAAGATCACAACAGCACATTTTCGCCGCCGAGAAGCAAGCGATATCCCAGGATGTCGTGAGTATGTGGATGCGATGTGAGGTGTGTGTGAGGTGTGTATGAGAGTGAGTGTGAGTGTGATCTGATGTGTGTGTATGTTTGTGTGTGTGCGTGTGGACCTTCCGGCGCAGCAGGACCTTGATGGGCTTGTAACCATGCGAGCATGGTTACCAACGTATCCACACCACTCCCACCACTGCCGTGGGAGCGGGGGGCCGGGGGAGGGGGAGGGAGTACAGTACTCACCTCCGTGACAGCGCTTGTAACCATGCGAGTATCCACACCACCCCTTTGGGAGCGGGGGCCGGGGGGGGGGGGGGGGGGGGGTTGGGGGGGGGATAGGGAGTACCGTACTCACCTCCGTGACAGCCGTGTCAGTTAGAGAAATGCGCGGGGGGAGGGAGGGGGTGGGGCCAGAGCTAACGTGCATTGCGTGAGGGGGGGCGGGGCGTGGCGTGGCTGAATTGCCAATGCCTGCAGGGTGCCGGGGGCTAGAGGCCAATCTGTGGGGGGGGCGGAGCCTGGGCGAGCGGCTGGCCAATCCGTGTGGGGGCGCAGCCTGGGCGAGCGGCCAATCCGTGTGGGGGGGCGGGGCCATGGCGAGCCCAGCGGCCAATCAGCTTTGTGTCACCGTAAGGACACAATTTTGGAGCATGACAGACAGACAGACAGATAGACAGACAGACAGACAGACAGACAGACAGACAGACAGAATAAGGCAATTATATATATAGATTAAATAAATAATTAAAAAAAAAACCACGTAGGGGTCCCCCAAAATTGGATCACCAGCCAAGATAAAGCAGACAGCTGGGGCCTGATATTCTCAGACTAGGGAGGTCCATGGTTATTGGACTCTCCCCAGCCTAAAAATAGCAGGCCTCAGCCGCCCCAGAAGTGGCGCATCCATTAGATGCGCCAATCCTGGTGCTTCGCCCCAGCTCATCCCGCGCCCTGGTGCGGTGGCAAACGGGGTAATATATGGGGTTAATACCAGATGTGTAATGTCACCTGGCATCAAGCCCTGGGGTTGGTGAGGTCAGGCGTCTATCAGATGATACCCGACATCACCAACCCAGTCAGTAATAAAAAAAATAGACGACAAACACATTTTTATTTGAAAAAACACTCCCCAAAATATTCCCTCTTTAACCAATTGATTAGAATGAAAAACAAATCCAGGTCTTGTGTAATCCAAGGGGTTGCCATGACGATCCACACTGTCCCAGTCAATGAAGAGCAGGATGTTCCCCATTGGCTGGGAGAGCAATGCAGTGACCTGAGCTAACATCAATGGGTCAGCCCAGGTCACTGCAGGGGATGACAAGTGCTGCTGTCAGCGAGGTACATTACCTGCGCTGATCTCCAGCACACTGACAGCCCCTGTCACTGAGTTCAATGACCGGCGCCTTCACACCAAGTATCGCGAGAGGCCCGTGACGTCACCGCTAGTCAGTCTCGGGTCGGAAGCGAGAGGTGATGTGACAAGCGGCGGCCATGGAGGACAGTGACAGCGCTGAGGTCAGGATGGCGGGACTTCATCACCGCAGGTAAGCCGAGCGGGACCATGTGTGTGTGTGTGTGTGTGTGTGTGTGTGTGTGTGTGTGTGTATGTATGTGTACATGCCGCGGGCAGGAGGGGGCGGAGCGAGCTGAGCGGGGAAGTGTGGGCTTCCTGCACGTAACTAGGATAAACATCGGGTTACTAACCAAAGCGCTTTGGTTGGATACCCGATGTTTATCTTGGTTAACAGCTTGTGGCAGGCTGCCAGCGATGGCTCCTGCACACTGTAGCTGTAAAAAGCCCTGCTTTTTGCTGCTAGAACCGTTCTCGAACGTATCTAGAACTATCGAGCTTTTGCAAAAAGCTCGAGTTCTAGTTCGATCTCGAACAGCCCCCAAAATCACTCGAGCCTAGAACTGGAGAACCACGAACCGTGAACCGCGCTCAACTCTACTCCTTACCCTTGCATGTTGGGGAAGTAAATCTCCAAAAGTAGAAACATTACCACCTGGATTTTGAAAGACTGTAAGGGGTACTTTGCACATTGCGACATCGCAAGCCGATGCTGCGATGTTGAACGCAATAGTTCCCGACCCCCTCGCAGTAGCGATATCTTGTGAAAGCTGCCGTAGTGAACATTATCGCTATGGCAGCTTCACATACACTCACCTGCCCTGCGTCGTCGCTCTGGTCAGCGAACCGCCTCCTTCCTAAGGGGGCGGGTCGTGCGGCGTCACAGCGACGTCACACGGCAGGCGGCCAATAGAATCGGAGGGGCGGAGATGAGCGGGATGTAAACATCCCGCCCACCTCCTTCCTTCCGCATAGCCACCGGGACGCAGGTAGGAGATGTTCCTTGCTCCTGCAACTTAACACACAGCGATGTGTGCTGCCGCAGGAACGAGGAACGACATCGTACCGTCGCGGCCGGGCAATTATGGAAATGTCGGACCCTACACCGATCATACGATAACGACGCTTTTGCGCTCGTTAATCGTATGTAAAAGGATTCACATACTCCGATGTCGACAGTGACGCCGCATGTGCGACACTTTCGATTTGACCCCACCGACATCGCACCTGCGATGTCGTAACGTGCAAAGTACCCCTTACTCTTGAAAAGGCAATTTACCAAGTTAATTTCATAGGGGAGCTTTGCATGGCTTATAAGCCTTCTTACTCAGGGAAGTCAATCTCCGAAAGGATAAACCTTACCCTTTTAGATTTTGAAAGATTGTAACTCATCAAATTCTTTTAGTTTTCCATATTTTTAGCTGTTCATAATAATATTTTACATAATATGACTATTAGAGCTGATCAAAATGAATCACAGAACCCTGGACCACAACTGGTGGAGCAGAAAGCTGAGAACCTTCTCCTACTTGTCATCTCCTGATGATCTGGTAGGACATCAGGTGTATGTGTGTCAAGCTGCAATAATGACAATGAACTAGACATCCTAGTAATTTCACAGAGGACCTTTGCATGGCTTATAAGCCTCCTTACCCAAGGAAGTCAATCTCCGAAAGTATAAACATTACCCCTTTAGATTTTGAAAGATTATATTTCATCAAATTGTTTTGGTTTGACATATTTTTAGCTGTTCATAATAATATTGTACATTATATGACTATTGGAGCTGATCAAAATGAATCACAGAAGCCTGGACTACCACTGCTGGAGCAGAAACCTGAGAACCTCCTCCTACTTTTCATCCTCTGATGACCTGGAAGGATGACAGGTGTGTGTCAAACTGCAATGATGACAATGCACTGGATGTCCTAGTAATTTCACAGAAGACCTTTGCATGGCTTATAAGTCTCCTTACCCTGGGATATCAATCTCCGAAAGGATAAACGTTACCCCTTTAGATTTTGAAAGATTGTAACTTATCAAATTGTTTCGGTTTGCCATATTTTTAGCTGTTCATAATAATATTGTACGTAATATGACTATTGGAGCTGATCAAAATGAATCACAGAACCCTGGACCAACAGTAATGTCAGTAGTCCACAATTGGTGGAGCAGAAACTCGAGAACCTCCTCCTACTTTGTCATGCCTTGATGACCTTGTAGGACGCCTGGTGTGTCAGGCTGCAATGATGACCATGCACTGGACGTACTAATCAGAAGATACTCAGGGGATGCTGCAGGTAGGAGAAGGTTTGCAGGACTCTGGTCCACCAGTCACGAACTACCAACATATCCTTCAGACCAGGGTCCTGTGCATTATTTGGCTCAACTGCAATTATGATTAAACACCTAAGGTTTTTTCCATCTCTTGGTCATGATGGAGATGAGCTTCTAACGATTTGTCTCAGATGCTGATGATCTCAGTAACTTAACAGCAAAGAAGAGTGTAATGACTGGTACTCTGACATCTCTGTAGGCTTCGCTCTCTCGTGTACGCAGTGCATCTCTGGATCCCCCCCATGCACGGGAGACAGTAGGACCTGTCCATCGGGGGACATGTGTGGATCAGAATACGTTGCATTGTCTACTGGTGAGTAATGGGGTCACCTCAAATCTTTTCTAATGTTGGGATTCTGTTATATGCAAACATGTAATCATTATATAATGTGACTTATAGATTGTTTTGTAATTCTTCCTTAGTTTTATCACACTTCTATCCATATGCGATTGCGTACATCCCTATTTAACCCCTTGCCATGTGAGGACTTGTTTTTTTGCAGGACGCGTTATACTTTTGAATGACACCATTCATTTTTTAGGGTGAGTTGTACTTTTGAATGACACCATTCATTTTACCATACAGTGCACTGTAGATCAGGAAAAAAAATTCCAAGTGCTGTGAAATTGCAAAAAAAGCATAATTGCGCAATTGTTTGGCGTTTTTTAGTTACCATGTTAACTATATGGTAAAACTAACCGCACATTATGATTTTCCAGGTCAATACAAGTTCGTAGATGCCAAACATGTAGAGTTTTACTTCTACTGAAGACGTAAACAAAAAATCAGAAATTTGTCAAAGAATTGTACTTTTTGTCGCCATCTTCAAAGACCCAAGGTGTTTAGTGATGAGCGGATTCGCAGATAACTTGCCGGTCCCGGTTACCTGTTTTTTAAAATCCGGTCCAGATTCCGGTCTCCATGTAAGTCCTATGGGGACCAGAGTCCGACAATTAAAACTGGTGGTAGAAGGGATGGGGGATAAGAGCAAGCGCGCTGTACTTACTGAGGCACCGGCACAGCTGTACACTGCTTCCTGGCCGCGCTTTCACTTCCGGGGTCGCTGATTACCTTCATTGAATATGCACTGCTTTCCCCGCCCATCAGCACCTGTGATTGGTTGCTGTCAGACGCACCCCTTACACTGAGTGACAGCATGTCTGCTTACTGCTTCCAATCACAGGTGCTGTCTGCGTCTATCAAGGTATAAAAATAAATAAGTTGGCATAAGTTCCCCCCTAATATACGTAATACCAGCACAGATAAAGCCTACAACTACAGGCTGCAGCCCCCAGCCGTGGGCACATCTTGGCTGTGTATCAAAATAAGAGTAACTGTATGTGGTTGCCCTGCAAGCCTCGATCCCTGGCTTGCGCTGTCAGTGTCAAAGCACTGGCAAGACCCCACACTTTAAGCCACAGTGTGGTTCTCAGGTTACCAGAGGTCATAGTGAGAGAACCCGGGTATGACCTCCAATGAACTGAGTAACGTCACTGCTGCCAGCTTGGTCCCCCTTGTCAGTGTTTCCTGGAGCCTCGAGAGATCGGACATGTTTTCAGTCTCTCCAGACTTAGATGTGGTAGAGCCAGGACCATCGTAGGACGTCATGTGGATTACGGCGGAACTTCAAGGGTCTTTTTGGGGTTAATAAAGAGGGAAAAGAGAGTGTTGTATTTTATTTCAAATAAAGGATTGTTCTTGGTGTTTATATTTATTTCTTTTTACTAATAGGATTAGTGATGGGGGGGGTCTTATAGACCCTTACCCATCACTAATTTTGGTCTGGATGACAGTTGTGTGCCGTGATTAACCCCCATAGTGATTAACCCCCATACTGTAACAGGCAATTGGGAAGAGCCCGGTAAAGCACCTAGATTGTCGCATCTAATGATGCGATGATTCCGGGGCAGCTGCAGGCTGCTATTCTTAGACTGGGTGATCCCATTAACTATGGGCCAGCCAGAAAATACCAGCCCCCAGCTGTTAGCTTTATCCTGGCTGGGTATCAAAATTAGGGATACCGCACGTCATTTGTGTTTTAGTTATTTAAATAAGTCACATGTGGTTCCTCTTATTTTGATACACAGCCAAGATAACATGCACAGATGGGGGCTGCAGCCTGTAGCCCTGGCTTTATCTGCCCTGGGTTTCATAATATGGGGGACCCTAAACCAAATATTTTATTTAATTTTATTGTATAATAGACCTGCAGATAGCACCTATAATTGGTTGCAGGCAGCCACTGTCACCCCAGGCTGGGGGCGTGTATGACTGCAGACAATCAGACACTAGGATGCCCAGTGGGCAGGGAGAGCAGTGCATATGCAATGAAGATAATGAGCGGCCCTGAAATGGAATGGGTAGTCGCGGGAGCAGTGTAAAGCCACGACGGAACCTCGGTGAGTTTCTATTTTTTTTTTATTCCCCGAGTTCCTGATCCGGTTCATTCACCCGGGCTCCTGGGCCCGGGTCCAGCACTCGGGTAAGTTTGAAATCTTGCAGATTCGTGTCCGCTCATGACTACTAGTGTTATAATTTTTCAGGATCTGGGGCCCAGGGATGGTTCATTTCTTGCGTCTGGAGCTGACCTTGACCTTTTTAATTATACCGTCTTTGGATACATAGGACGTTTTGATCGCCTGCTATTGCAATGTTGCAGCGACCCCTCCCCCCCTTCCTAAAAAAACCCTAATTTTGATGTTTTGGAATTTTATTTATTTTTTCCTTGCTACGCCCTTTACCCATTAGATTAATTAATTTTATATTTTGATTGGTAATTTTTGAACATGGCGATACTAAATCTGTGTGTGTGTGTCTTTGTCTGTGTGTGTATCTATATCGTCGTCTGGTCTTCTCCTCTGTAGCCGGTGTAGTGGCTGACATTGACATGCCTTCTATGGCGATGCATGATGTCATGGGCACACCGATGTCAACTGCCGACCTATGTTTGGCCGGTATTGCATGTTTGGCATGTATTGCAGTGCAGCGACTGATGGGTCTCTGCACAGCAATGCATTTCAGCAGGATGTGATGAAAAAGGCCTGGGATTTGCCAGCCCCCTCTATCCCCCGGGCCCAGTCGCAAATGTGACCTCTGGAACTGCAATAGTTACACCCCTGGTTTTCACTGTATTGAATATCTAAAAAATATTTCTAATATTGACTTGTTAATTTGCTACTGGTTTATTTGTTTTGTGACCTTGTGTTGTTGTTTGTTTTTTTTGGGTTTTTTTGCTGGTTTTTGTTTTCCCTTTTTTTATGGTCAATAGAAACATTTTATGATTTTTGATTTTTCTTCTTCATTTTGGAAGAGTCATTACTTTTATTCATTTGGCAATATTGAATATGCTTTTTTTTTTCTTCCTAACTTCCTTATTTTTAAATTTGGGAAATTGAAGTTGATTTATATTGCTACATTTGTTTTGCTTTTTTTTGTTATGGCTTTTGAAAAGAGTTGAGGAAAAGGCAGAAGTGGAAAAAGTCCCAGGTCAATAAGGGTTTAAAATGAGAACGCAATGGGTCACGGAAAATGGTGTGCCACTTTTTTGGGACAAACTTTTGAATTTTTTTTAACCTTTTAGATAAAACTAAATCTATACATGTTTGGTATCTACGAACTCGTACCGACCTGAGGCATCACACCGACACATCAGTTTTACCATAAAGTGGACACTTTGAATACAATACCCTTAAACAGTCGTGCATTGCACTTGTTTTGCAATTTTCCACACTTGGAATTTTTTTTTGCCGTTTTTCAGTACACTATATGGGAAAACGTATGGTTTCATTTAAAATTACAACTTGACACACAAAAATCAAGCCCTCATATGGCAAGATTGACGTAAAAATAAAAAAAATATAGCTCTCTGAAGAAACGGAGCAAAAACTAAACTGAAAATGGCCCGATCATGAAGGGGTTAAGGATTTTTTATATTTTTTTTTTTTGTTTACTTGTAGGTGGAGATACAAAAACAACTTTTGACAGGCGGTGCACAAGTTCCCATTTCTGTAACCTTAAGGGCAGCAGGACCGTAAAGCAAGAACAATACAGGGTGGCCACATCATGCTGCAGCACTGACAACTGTACCCCTACTACGCCTGAGCGTAAGTCATCCATATCTGCCTAACTCTACATACGCCTGTGGATTGGGAAAGGAAATTGTTTATTAAAACTAAAGGCGGTGTCACACGCGTCGATATGTCGTGTGATCGCATGAGCGAGCGCACCCGCCCCCGTCATTTGTGCGTCACGGGCAATTAGTTGCCCGTAGCGCACAAAGTCGTTTACCCCTGTCACACGTACTTACCTCCCTAACAAAGTCGCTGTGGGCAGCAAACATCCTCTTCCTGAAGGGGGAGGGACGTTCGGCGTCACAGCGATGTCACACAGCGGCCGCCCCAATAGAAGTAACATCCCGCCCAGCTCCTTCCTTCTGCATTGCCGACGGGACGCAGGTAAGCTGTGTTCATCGTTCCCGAGGTGTCACACGGAGCAATGTGTGCTGCCCCAGGAACGACGAACAACCAGCGTGCAGAAGGATGACCGACATTTTGAAAATGAACGACGTGTCAATGAACAACGATATGGTGAGTATTTTTGCTCATTAACAGTCGTTCGGAGGTGTCACACGGTATGACATCTCTAACTAAGGCGGATGTGCGTCACGAATTCCGTGACCCCGACGACATATCGTTAGATATATCGTAGAATGTGACGGGGCCTTAAGGGTTATACAGGGTGGGTCATGAGTTTGGATACACCCTGCTAAAAAAGTAACGTTAAATTCAAAATGGCGGCTTTGTAGTTGGCCACCATGGGCATCACGCGGCCTCAAATGTTTTGCCCCTCCCATGTACTAATATGCCATCAGGGTGTATCCCTATTTATGGCCCACCCTGTAGATTCCTAGTACTCTTTACTAAAAGTTAAGGGGGTCAGGAGAGAAAAGAGGAGGGAAAATTTACTATTAATGTTACAACACCTCAGTTACCTGGTAGGAGGATCTAGTCATGGTCTTCTCTCAACTGACGCCCACTCAGGCTTCATTGATGTCCCCACCAAAGTTGAGTGAACAATCTACAACTCTGCCCAAATACCAACTGTGTCTGAATGCAGTGACGTCCAGGAGGTCATCGGAGTATCCAATGAACTCGGATGACACCCCCGTGACACCCGTGCTACCGCAGGTGTCGCGGAAGTAACATCATGGGTTCATCGGCTTCCCAATGAACTCTGAGTCCATGAAGTCACTGTTGTGACACCCACGGTGTCATTGGTAGGTCTCCAATACTCCTATGACCTCCTGGATGTATCTACACACACACACTGCTGCATACTCACCTGTCTCCAGCAATACTGTCCCCAGGAATGCTGCTGCTTCCAGGGCCTTTCCAATAATATCAAATCATTTGGGCTTCCAATACTATTTAGAGACACTAGATGGTGCCACAGGTCCCTGGGAAATACGTTCCATAATTCAAGTGAACAGCAAATAGCAATGGAACAGTTTTACCAAGGACTAAGCTAAATAAGCAAGGGAAATCCATAGGACTGGTTCAACAATGGATGTACTAGGTGGTGAAAAATGTGCCCCGACGCACGTTTCACAATCTTCTTCAGGGGCCGTCAATCTCATGATATTTCAAGCTGATCAGTCTGGCCATGTATAGACACGTGTAGCATCAACTCCTCCTAACAGTGGAAACATGCTTTCTTCTTTCACATATCAGTATTCATCATCACTCCTGGTTTTGGAATCTAAATACTGTTGAACCACTGATGCAAAATACTGATGTGTGAATGAGGCCTGAAAGCTGTTCACAGTATGTTGAACATATCAAGATATAAAGCCAAGAGCAAAGCTAATGCAATGACGATAGGTTGTTGTTACGAGGGGGACCCGGGGAAGCGTGCCAAGATGGGAAATGGACAGCTTCCGCCGGTCAAGGTCCACTGTGCGGTGTAAGGGACCGCTGCTATGGTCAGGAAAGAGTGAGCGGGTTGCTGCTAGTGATCGTCTGGAACGTCACAGACGATCTATGTACACCGGTCCGCCCTAACCCGTGAGGGTTGTATGGCTCGGGGCTTCTCGTACGGTGTACCTGTTGCACGGGGACGCACAGAGGTGCCTACACACGTGTGCCAGCGGGAGTCACAGGAATATGGCACGGGGGTAGCACAGAGGTGCCCACGCACGTGTGCTTCAGAAACCAAGTGAGTCCGACAGAGACTCGAGGAGCTCACCTGGGACAGGAACACAGCCTGCTAAACGGGATACTGTCGGAGCAGCAAGGCAGGGGCAAGACCTGCAAACTAGGTGCTGCCTGAGCAGCAAGGGCAAAGCCCACAAAAGATAATAATGCCTAAGCAGTGGCGTGGCAGCACACTGCCAGACATCCAAACATAGAAGGACGGTCGCACGCCGCCATGATGGCAGGGGGAGCTTTTAAGGAGGTGTAGCTCCACCCAAGGGCGGGCGCGAGACGGGCGTGACCCAATCAGGATTCGTGACGTCCTGGCCCAGCCAGTCAGGATTCAGCACATCACCAGCCTCGTCATCGGGCCGTGTGATATCAGTGAGCGAATCAGAAGACGTCACGTGGAGCACATGCTCATCTTGCTGCCTCTGGGTCATAAAGGCGGGATCCCCGGTTTCACAATGTGCAGAGACATGGGAAGTCTTGCTGCTTCCCTGAGCATCTATTCTTTGCACTCTGCGCAACCTCCCAGAGCCTCCGTGATGCTGAGCAGGAGAGCTCGTGGCAGGCAAGGGATGGGAGACCGCTCCATTCCCTGCAAGGGGAGAACCACTAGGTGTCACCCTTCTGCTGTGTCTCTGAGAAGGCAACTCCTGCAGACTGTGCAGTCTCCCAGACCTTTGGCGCTGCTGAGCAGGAGGGCTGATGGCAGACAAGGAATGGGGGACCACCTCATTCCTTGCAATAAGAGAGCCACGACGTGTAACAGGTTGTAGCAGAGGAAACACGTCAATAGAAGGATGGAGGTCACAACTCAATAGAAGTCTATTAGAGCCTCTTTCTGACTCTCATAGACTTACATTGAGTGCTTTTGACTTAGCTTCTGACTGGTCAGAAGACAGACATTTCGAGAACAAGATGGTGAGTGTCAGCAACAGGTGAAGCCACTGGAAGGTTAGTACTGCATATGACTGGGGGCAGGGGCCTTACATTTACAGTGCCACTCCAGCACTGAAAAAGGTGAAAGTTCTTCATGGGTTCATACATAAAGTTTGTTTTATATTTATCTTTGTCTTGTTTGGTTTTAGTACCAGAACAAAACTCTACTCCTAATGGACTAGTCTGCACAACCTGTGTATCTGACAACTCTGCCTACTGTAACAGCTCTGACACAATCCAGTGCACCGGGAAGGAGAATAGGTGTTTTCTCCTGATAACAAATATAACAGGTACCAAAAATATGAACTCATATCATATGTTTATATTCTCTATAAAACACTACCCCAGCATTTTATTTAAGCACCGCAGTGATGCCACTATTGTAAGATCTGACTCTCATAGTATAAATACTGGGTGCCGTCTTTAGCTCTTCCTGATGCCGCTCCAATCCTACACTGACATCTTTTGGCCGCAACCTCTGACCAGAAATCAGTACTCATTGTCACAATTTCTCGATGTAGCTCTGAGAGCCTCGTTTTGGCTCTGAGAGCCTTGTTCTGGCTCTCAAACATTTTACATTGAGTTGTAACTTTCTGATCCCTAAAGCAAAAACTGGAGCCATCTGGCAAGTTAAGAACAGCTGGAGATAGACCAGAACAGCGGTAATAAGAGATGAAGATGGTAGGGGGGCAAGTATAAGATAAGGGGCAGGGAACGTAAATTAGTAAAGAAGTGCCGATCATCTTTTAGATCATACATTGATGCTCTTAAATTGGTTGGGTTTCTGCCTTCTAAATACACAGTAGAACAAATGTTTGTAGCTCTGTGTAGCTTTATACAATCTACTTAACACTAGAAGTCCCAGAAATTTCGAGCTCCCCCTGAAGTCCCGAAAGAGGGTCAAATGACCCTTAGTCCAAACTGAATAGAACTAACTAGAAACTAAATGGCTAAACTCAATGGAAAACAACAACCTCCTGTGGTGCGACAGTAATGGCCTTAATTACAGAACAAAAGACTGTGATTATAGGATGTTAGCTAAAATCCTTCAGGTCATTCGACCCGTCTCTGGGTTCCAAAGGTAGAAATGTTAAATGACTTCTCTCTGGGACTTCTAGTGTTAAAGGGAAGCTGTCACCTACTCAACTGTGGGACAGTACGATACATTCTGGTCCGAAGGACATTGCTGCTCTCGGGTCCGGCGCCTCCTATTTTCCTTCCATCACCGTCCTCCTTCTTCCTTTTTGTGAATGATGTGTCCTACTCCATTCACACAGTGCCCTCCATTGTGCTCCTGAACATACAGAGGGCAGAGCAAAGTTCTGCAATGCGCATGCTCTCTTTGACCTTTCCCCTGACCTGCACGTTCCAATACTTTGCTCTGCCCTCTGCATGGCAGAGAGAAGTGTGCAGGCACACAATGGAGGACACTGTGAGGATGATGTAGGACACGTCATCCACAAGAAGGATGCAAGGATGGAAGAGGTGCTGGACCCAAGAGCAGTGACGTCCGGAACGTATCAGACCACCCCATTTTTGAGTAGTTGACAGTAGTTGACAAAGCGTATTCATAAAGATACTTTACTAAATTGGAGGTAACTTGTTAGAGGTCCAAGTAGATGGCCCCCACCCTCCCCCAACGATCAACAATAATGAAAACAAAGCTATGCGCTCCTCAAAATGGGGTTTTGAAGACCTCCAGCTTGAATGGTATGATGCACATGCTTGACCTCTGCTTTATTCATTGTCAATGGGATTGATGGAAATAGTGGAACCCTCCTTTTCCTGATTTTTTTTTTTTCTGGATGCCCTACAGAGAATAAATGGAGTGTAGGCCAACTATGGGCACTTCCAGTCCAATCAAGATGGGCTCAGCATACAAGTTCTCATACTGTGAATCCCAGCTGCTAAGCCCCTAGAAATCAGTGGTCAACTTAGAATTTGGGAGAACTTATTTAATGTTTGCTATAACTTGTGAACCCATTATTGACTTTTAGAAATCATTGTTATATTTTCAGGATATTTATGCAGTATAGCTGTACTGTGATTTCTTGTCAAAAATACCTGTCTTTAATGGTCATGTGGCCAAATTTTGTGTTAAATGATAGTTTCTGTCTCCGTTTGCAGGAAAATACCCATCTTTATTAGCTGTTCGAGGGTGCGCAACTAAATCCTTCTGTGATGTTGGAAACATTTCCGAAACCGTTCGCGATTCATCAATCAACCTTAGTTTTATTTGCACCAGTGGTGGCTCAAGTGTCCATAAAGTCCTCTTGACTCCGGCCGTTGTGTGTCTTCTGCTGCTGAAATGGTTCTTTTAAAAGTCATTGTGGACCATAAAAAAAGAGTCTCAAAATATATTAGTGATTGTGTTGTTGTGTGTGTTTTTTGTTTTTTATCTAATGATTTTTTGGGTAATTTTTTCTTTCTACAAAACGCTTTCATCAATAAGTCTAATGACTCCTCCCTTAAGCCTGCTTTACACGTTTCAATATGTCATGCGATCGCACCCGCCCCCATCGTTTGTGCAGCACGGGCAATTTGTTGCCCGTGTCACACAATGTTGTAACCCCCGTCACACGTACTTACCTTCCAAACGACCTTGCTGTGGGCGGAAAACATCCTCTTCCTGAAGGGGGAGGGACGTTTGGCGTCACAGCGACGTCACACAGCAGCCGCCCAATAGAAGTGGAGGGGCGGAAATGAGCGGGAGGTAAACATCCCGCCCACCTCCTTCCTTCAGCATTGCCGGCGGCCGCAGGTAAGTTGCAGTTCATTGTTCCCCGGGTGTTACACGGAGCAATGTGCGCTGCCTCGGGAACATTGAACAACTGGACATTCAATTTTTAGAAAATGAGCGACGTGTCAACAATGAACGAGAAGGTGAGTATTTCTGCTCGTTTATAGCTGTCACACGCTACGATATCACTAACGATGCCGGATGTGCGTCACTTACGACTAGATTTGAGCGCGGTTCGCGGTTCGAGGTTCTCCAGTTCGCGGCTCGAGTGATTTTGGGGGCTGTTCTAGATCGAACTTGCTAAAGCTCGATAGTTCTAGATACGTTCGAGAACGGTTCTAGCAGCAAAAAGACAAGCTAATTCCTAGCTGGCTTTCCGCTGTAATAGTGTAAGTCACTCTGTGACTCACACTATTATGAAATTTCAGTGTATAGTGTGCGGGAACAGTGCATTCAGATCACTGCTGTTTGGATAATGGCGATTGCCATTTTTTTTTTTTTCCTTGTCTTCCTTCCCTAAGCGCGTGCGTGTAGTGGGGCAGGCCAGCATGTCAGCCAATCCCAGACACACACACAGCTAAGTGGACTTTTAGCCAGAAAAGCAACAGCATGTGTGATAGGATGTCCATGTCACATGTCCCTGCATTATAAAAACGGACATTTGCCTCCAGCACGCCATTATCTCTTCTGCGTCCTTGGTGTCAGTCACCTCAGGAGCAGCTCCTGTCTCCGATACTGCTGTGTACGCTCTACACACAGCGCTATACAGAATAGGGATAGAATTTTCTATTAGTCCTTGTAAGGGCTAATACCGGCAGGGTCAGAGCCATAGGTGACAGTCAGGTCCGTGAAAACAGATTTTAACAGCTACACAAGATGACAGCGTCTGTGTAGCTAAGGTCAGGGATTTCCTCGCTGCATTTCCCCATTTGGAGGGATAGAAAGGGAGGCTTCCTTTCCTCTACCCAGACCCACAACCCTGGCACTGTACCCTCCTGCCCTTTACACACTCAAGCTCATTGTTACTAAGCCATTATACTAGCAAACACTGAGTAAACTTAGTGGCATCCTAAAAGTGGCTGTTGGACTTCCATTAGTGTCCCACTGGTGCAAATCTATGTGCATCACCTCTGCATTGCACACTCAAGCTCATTGTTACTAAGCCTTTATACTAGCAAACACTGACTAAACTTAGTGGCATCCTAAAAGTGGCTGTTGAACTTCCATTAGTGTCCCACTGGTGCAAATCTATGTGCAACACCTCTGTATTGCACACTGAAACTCATTGTTACTAAGCCATTATACTAGCAAACACTGAGTAAACTTAGTGGCATCCTAAAAGTGGCTGTTGGACTTCCATTAGTGTCCCACTGGTGCAAAGCAATGTGCAGCACCTCTGTATTGCACACTGAAACTCATTGTTACTAAGCCATTATACTAGCAAACACTGACTAAACTTAGTGGCATCCTAAAAGTGGTTGTTGGACTTCCATTAGTATCCCACTGGTGCAAATCTATGTGCAGCACCTCTGTATTGCACACTCAAACTCATTGTTACTAAGCCATTATACTAGCAAACACTGAGTGAACTTAGGGGCATCCTAAAAGTGGCTGTTGGACTTCCATTAGTGTCCCACTGGTGCAAATCTATGTGCAGCACCTCTGTATTGCACACTCAAACTCATTGTTACTAAGCCATTATACTAGCAAACACTGAGGAAACTTAGTGGCATCCTAAAAGTGGCTGTTGGACTTCCATTGGTGTCACACTGGTGCAAATGTATGTGCAGCACCTCTGTATTGCACACTCAAACTCATTGTTACTAAGCCATTATACTAGCAAACACTGACTAAACTTAGTGGCATCCTAAAAGTGGCTGTTGGACTTCCATTAGTGTCCCACTGGTGCAAAGCTATTTGCAGCACCTCTGTATTGCAAACTCAAACTCATTGTTACTAAGCCGTTATACTAGCAAACGTCGAGCCCTGGTGCAATACGTTATGACGTATAGCCTGGGCCAACGAGATGCAGAGGTGGGGCAGATCACCCTAATGGAGTAGTCTCAGATCAAGGACCTATGCACCCTTCTGCACAGTTTCGACATGGCGACGAATATGTTTAGCGCTGACAATGCCATTATCAGCATGATGATTCCAGTCATTTACATGCTGGAGCACACGCTAAACACTATTCGGAGTCAGGGGGTGAGACAACAGGAAGGGGAGGAACTACAGGAGGATTCATATGCGCAAGACACAACAACATCACCAAGGTCCAGACGTTCATCATCACCAACGCGGCAGGCATGGGACCATGGGGGACAGGGATCAACAAGGGTGCATGGTAGCAGGCGAGATGTTGAGGAAGGTGCAGGAGAACATGAAGAAATGGAGGACGAACTGTCCATGGACATGGAAGACTCAGCGGATGAGGGAGACCTTGGTCAAATTTCTGTTGAAAGAGGTTGGGGGGAGATGTCAGAGGAAGAAAGAACGGTTAGCACCTCTATGCCACAAACACAGCGTGGACTTGGTCCACATGGCTGCGCAAGACACATGAGTGCTTTCTTGCTGCACTACCTCCAACATGACCCTCGTATTGTCAAAATTAGAAGTGATGATGACTACTGGCTTGCCACACTATTAGATCCCCGGTACAAGTCCAAATTTTGTGACATAATTCCAGCCATAGAAAGTGACGCACGTATGCAGGAGTATCAGCAGAAGCTGTTACTCGATCTTAGATCCGCTTTTCCACCAAACAACCGTGCAGGTGAAGGGAGTGAATCTCCCAGTTGTAACTTGACAAACATGGGATGGTCTCGTCATCTTCAACAGTCTACCCGTACCAGTAGCACCGTATCTGGTGCTGGTAACAGCAATTTTATTGAATCTTTTAATAATTTTTTTAGACCCTCCTTTGCAAGGCCAAAAGAGACAACAAGTCTCACACATAGTCAACGGCTGGAGAGGATGATACAGGAGTATCTCCAAATGAACATCGATGCCATGACTTTGCAAATGGAGCCTTGCTTATTTTGGGCTTCAAATCTTGAAAAATGGCCAGAGCTCTCCACTTACGCCTTGGAGATTTTGTCGTGTCCAGCTGCCAGCGTTGTCTCTGAACGTGTCTTCAGTGCTGCTGGGTGTGTGCTGACAGATAAGCGCACGCGTCTGTCCAGTGACAATGTGGACAGACTGACGTTCATCAAAATGAACAAGTCATGGATCCAGAAGGAATTTACTACCCCTGTGTCATCCTGGGGAGAGTAAATGCTTGTGGATTTGGAATGTGCTTGATGCAAATCAAAACATCCTGTTTGCAACTAGGGCCCAAGTGCTGCCACTGATGGGGTGGGTGTCTGTGTGGCCAAATTTTTGGAAAAAAGGGAGACTCCGCTTGGAGTAACCCTTGCTTACATTGTTTTTAAAAATGATTCAAGATGAACAGAGCTGGGATCAGTAAAGACTTTGCTACCTACCCCGGTGTCATCCTGGGGACGGTTAAGTATGGCGTATTTTTGAATGTGCTTGATGCAAATCTAGCTGTGAAGTGTACAACTGGGGCACAAGTGCTGCCACTGAAAAGGTGGGTGTGTGTGTGGCCCAATTTTTGGAAGAAAGGGAGACTCCGCTTGGAGTCCCCTTGCTGTGTTTTACATGATTTTAGAAGGGCGTGCCATGCCTATATCTGTGTCTCCTCCTCTTTTTCCTTGTCCAGCTCTTTTGTTTTCGCATGAGTATATGTCCTTGTCACTTTCCCATGTGTTTGTGTTGTGTTGTGAGTTGTTTGTCACCTTTTGGACACCTTTGAGGGTGTTTTCTAGGTGTTTTTATGTGTTTGTGATTGCCTGCCATTGTTTCCTATGCAGTTCGAGTTCGGTTCATCGAACGTTCGCCGAACCGAACTCGAACGAGACGCCCGTTAGGCGAACTGAACTCAAGCCGAACTGGGACCGGTTCGCTCATCTCTACTCCTCACCCTCTGAGGGCTACTACTCAACAACTCCTGGTTTGCTCATCTCTACTTACAACATGACCTTGCCGACATCTCGTTAGATATATCGTAGCGTGTAAAGCCCGCTTTACTTTCCGAATTTTTAATAAAAGCCAAAAGTAAAGCCATGACTGCAATGGGTTAGTTCTGGTAAGCAGTGCTTTTGAAGCTTTTGGATCCATGGATCTGGCCAGCTTCGGTGCCACCGGTGTCCTTTGTTGCAGAGGCAAAGCTGTGTTTGATTGGAGCATAGGAGAGTGCACAGTTAGGATCGGCGGCATGGCTGAGCAGTTGGCCCTAACTATTTGAGATGAGCAAGCCCAATGTTTGGAGTTCGTACCGAACACAAATTTTTCCCAAAAATCAGAGTTTGGCTGAACTATGTGTGCAAATGACTGAAGCAAGCATCGCTGTTCTTGGGTACGCTCCACACTCAGCCCAGTGCGAGCTGCATGACGTGTTTGATTGGCTCGCACTGGGGGTAAAATCAGTGTGATCAGGTGTAGTGTGCACCAAACACCAAAAAAGAAAACCGCCCCCAGAAGTGACCTGTTTATGGCTGAATGCATGTGGGCGTAAACCTCAACACTGCCCAACCAGTGACTTCCAATGTGTTCAAGTTAAATCCGGTTCCAGAACAGAACTTTTTAAAAGGTTTGTCTGACCCCTCCAAACTGAACTTCCTTGGGTCAACTCAGCTCTATCATCAATCATCAGGAACTGGAGTCTGGTCAATAACTCATTAACGAAATGTAATAAACAATAAATCAATGTAAAACTAAAGAGTTTGTATCTGGTAGGTTTTTTTTCTTCCATTTTATGCACATCATTTTGCAAGCACCATATATAATAAAGTATACTTACTGACACCTAGTGGTCTAAAAGAGCAAAAGCAAAAACACCTTGCTTTACTGCCTGTAGTGAAGAAGAGTACTGTCTTGTCATAAACTGTTGTAGGTAGAAGAGGAGTACTGTCTTGTCATAAACTGTTGTAGGTAGAAGAGGAGTACTGTCTTGTCATAAACTGTTGTAGGTAGAAGAGGAGTACTTTCTTGTCATAAACTGTTGTAGGTAGAAGAGGAGTACTGTCTTGTCATAAACTGTTGTAGGTAGAAGAGGCGTACTGTCTTGTCATAAACTGTTGTAGGTAAATGAGGAGTGCTGTCTTGTCATAAACTGTTGTAGGTAGAAGAGGAGTACTGTCTTGTCATAAACTGTTGTAGGTAAAAGAGGAGTATTGTCTTGTCATAAACTGTTGTAGGTAGAAGAGGAGTACTGTCTTGTCATAAACTGTTGTAGGTAGAGGAGGAGTACTGTCTTGTCATAAACTGTTGTAGGTAAATGAGGAGTACTGTCTTGTCATAAACTGTTGTAGGTAGAGGAGGAGTACTGTCTTGTCATAAACTGTTGTAGGTAAAAGAGGAGTATTGTCTTGTCATAAACTGTTGTAGGTAGAAGAGGAGTACTGTCTTGTCATAAACTGTTGTAGGTAGAAGCGCAGTAGTGTCTTGTCATAAACTGTTGAAGGTAAAAAAGGAATGCTGTCTTGTCATAAACTGTTGTAGGTAGAAGAGGAGTACTCTCTTGTCATAAACTGTTGTAGGTAAAAGAGGAGGACTGTCTTGTCATAAACTGTTGTAGGTAGAGAAGGAGTACTGTCTTGTCATAAACTGTTGTAGGGAGAAGAGGAGTACTCTCTTGTCATAAACTGTTGTAAGTAAAAGAGGAGGACTGTCTTGTCATAAACTGTTGTAGGTAGAAGAGGAGTACTGCCTTGTCATAAACTGTTGTAGGTAGAAGAGGAGTACTGCCTTGTCATAAACTGTTGTAGGTAAAAGAGGAGGACTGTCTTGTCATAAACTGTTGTAGGTAGAGAAGGAGTACTGTCTTGTCATAAACTGTTGTAGGTAGAAGAGGAGTACTCTCTTGTCATAAACTGTTGTAAGTAAAAGAGGAGGACTGTCTTGTCATAAACTGTTGTAGGCAGAAGAGGAGTACTGTCTTGTCATAAACTGTTGTAGGTAGAAGAGGAGTACTGTCTTGTCATAAACTGTTGTAGGTAGAAGAGGAGTACTGTCTTGTCATTAACTGTTGTAGGTAGAAGGTTCATTTGGTTATGCAGATATTTATTGAGCTGAAGTTATGTCTTATAATGTTAGGAGTTTATATTAATTTTTCATGTTTTACTTGACAAATAGATTTTTAAATAATAGGTATTATGTAAATATTGATGTTAAAAAAGATAATTACATTAAATATTCCTATTTTTATAAAGAAATATATTATTTTACCCCTAAACACTTCTCGTGCTGTGGTCCATGACTACAATTTTAAGTATCTTCAAATTTTAACTCACACCCGGATTGCCTATTCTGTCTTGTAGCCACTATCTCAAGTCTTAAGTGTTCTATATTAATTCCAGGCCTCTAACCACTCATGACTTGCTCTTCTGTACACTGGGCCCTTTGTCATCATGTATGGCACAATACACACCAGTGATGTGCATTTCACCATATGTGACCACATGCAGCAAGAGGAAACTGCAGGGCCTGGAAGACTGGAAGACCCTGGCGGAAGTGTCGAAAGGTGAGGAACTATCAATCATCAGGAGCACGCAGCAAAAGGAAGCAGCAAATACTGAGATGGTTGTATTGCTTAGTGAAAAATGCAGACTGTTTTTTATTTTTTTAACACCTGAAGGACTCGTTCAGATGTCCGTTCACGTCAGTCTGATTTCGGATCAAAATGAATGCGCTGGCCACAGCTCACCAAACTGGAGCATGACCGCTTAATATGAGGCTTTGGCACTTGGGTTGGTAGAGGTGCGGCAAGTCCGTTCATTGTTATCTGAAATTGAACCGATGTGCATGGAGATGTGAATGAGACCTAATGGAAATCAGCAAGTTTTGCTAGAATATGAACAGGCTGCAAGGTGACGTGAATAAGTTAATATGGTTGTCTACTGCAGGACAACTCATAAAGAATTTTTGTGTGGTGTCATTCTCTAAAGTTAAAATGGTTGTCCACTCTTGGGTAACCCATTTTGAATGTTATACTGAGATTACCGTATATACATGTAGGAATAACAGTGCATTTGAACAAGCACAGGAAAGTGAGAGCCATGATTAGGAGAGCTGCTCTGGTAGCTGCCAATGGCGATTTTGCAAGACTTATAAAAGCAGCTAGTCAGGAGCTGAGATGGAGAAAGGTGAGCAGCTAACAGCCGTACAGAAATCAATGGGCTTTGAGAAAATAGGCTAAGATCTTAGGAGTTAACTCCTTAGTCTAGAATGTAGCTACTACAGACTCTCAGCCAGGTTCTGGTGACCATGCTTTTTGGCAGCAAGCTGTTCACTATGTAAGATAAAAGCTTTCTTATTAAGAGAACTACAGCAAATAAAAATTATGTGTGAAATTATGACCACTTTGCCAATTTCTTTTGAAATATTTTTTTTTGTGTTGTTCCAATACACTCACAGGAGCTAAATGTGTAGGACAAAGCGTGTCATTGCAATAATTTTTTTAAACAATTCCAAGGGTTCCAACGCTTTTGGCCATGAGTGTAGGTATGATTTTTACATACGTCAAGTTCTCTATATGATTGTTTTTTGTTTTTTTTTTAATTCCATTTTCGGGGCTGACAGACTCCCTTTAAGTTTGAATGATTGCATTTTGATCATGAAGCACCAGTCACTTGCTATAAATAAGCATAGACACACAATTTCTGTTGTGAAATATCTCCAGTACATTGAATTTACTAATATTACCAATAAGTGAAGTATATTCGGAGAGACTTTTCCTAATTTCTCAGATTTTGCTTGTATGTTGTAAAGCTGATTAACATGAGTGGATTCAGAAGATAAATTTTCAATATCTAATATATACAGCTGAGTGTATGAGTGTATGTATACATGTATGTCTGCTAAAGGAATCCGCTCCATCGCATTTACAATCACAAAATTTTGCACAGACACCCCATGTGACCAAGGGAACGTTGTAGACTATGTTTTGACAGGAAAATTCAACCCCGCGCTTTGCAGTTACTCTCCAAAAAACCTGCCTCCATTAAAGTAAATAAATCCTGGAACGACTGGTTTTAATAGTAGCTGTGATTGGTTGCTATAGGAACAAAAGACATTGTTAGTATAAGAAGCTTATGTGTGATGTAATATGATGTTGGTGGAGAGACGGATAGAGAGAGACAGAGAGACAGACAGACAGAGACTGACAAGGAAAGAGACAGACAGACAGACAGATGGTGAAAGAGAGACAGAGACAGACAGGGAAAGAGACAGAGAGATAGAGACAGACAGACAGACGGTGAAAGAGAGACAGAGTCAGACAAAGACAGACGGTGAAAGAGGCAGACAAAGACAGACAGGGAAAGAGACAGACAGAGAAAGAGACAGACCTGGAAAGAGACAGACCTGGAAGACACAGATGGGGAAAGAGACAGACAGACAGGCAAACAGGGACAGAGAGAGGCAGACAGGGAAAGAGGAGACAGCCAGATAGACAGACAAAGATATCTGGGGAAAGAGACAGACCTTGATAGAGACAGACAGGGAAAGAGACGGAGAAATAGAGACAGACAAGGAAAGAAACAGACAGAGACAGGCAGACAGGGAAAGAGACAGGCAGGAAAAGACACAGACAAAGAGTTAGACAAAGACAGACAGGCAAAGAGACAGGAAAAGAGATGGGGAGACAGACAGAGAAAGAGACAGATGGGGAAAGAGACAGGAAAGAGATGGGGAGACACAGGGAAAGAGACAGATGGGGAAAAAGATAGACCAGAAAAGAGACAGGCCTTGAAAGAGACAGACGGGGAAAGGAAGAAACCTGGAAAGAGACAGACGGGGTTAGAGACAGATGAGGAAAGAGACAGACGAGGAAAGAGATAGACAAGGAAAGAGACAGATAGGGAAAGAGACATATGGAGAAAGAGAGAGACGAGGAAAGAGACAGACCGGGGAAGGAGACAGATGGGAAATGAGACAGACCTGGAAAGAGACAGACAGGGAAATTGACAGACCTTGAAAGAGACAGATGGGGAAAGAGACAGACCAGGAAAGAGACAGAGCTTGAAAGAGACAGACGGGGAAAGAATGAAACCTGGAAAGAGACAGACGGGGTAAGAGACAGATAAGTAAAGAGACAGATGAGGAAAGAGATAGACAAGGAAAGAGACAGATAGGGAAAGAGACAGATGGGGAAAGAGACAGATGAGGAAAGAGACAGACCGGGGAAGGAGACAGACGGGGAAAGAGACAGACCTGGAAAGAGACAGACGGGGAAAGAGACAGATGGGGCAAGAGAAAGACGGGGCAAGAGACAGGCGGGACAAGAGACAGCCAGGGAAAGAGACAGATGGTGCAAGAGACAGACGAGGCAAGAGAGACAGACAGACACAGACAGAGACAGACACAGATAGAGAGAGACAGACAGAGACAGACATAGAGACAGATAGACTGATACAAAGACAGACAGAGAGATAGACACAGACAGACAGGGAAAGAGACAGACAGACAGTGACACACAGACAGAGACTGGGAGAGAGACAGAGAGACAGTTACTATCTCGGGCAATGCCCGGGTACTACAGCTAGTTCTTAATAAAAAAACAGGATGCATTTTGTGGTAATGAGCTTTATTTTCTGCTACTTGCTGTGAATTGTATAATTTAACTGAATCTTATCAAACCGCTGTGTCTCATCACCTAAAAAAAATAAATACATCACGCTTCAACTGGACTTCACATTTTTCAATAGGACCCGTCTTGAAGACCCGAACGATGAGCTCTTTGATTGCAATTCTGAGCCTTTTGTTAGCTTTTGCAGCTACAAGTAAGTTAGTTTTCTGACAGTTAGTTTGCTTTTATGTACATTATTTTTCAAGTTAGTTTTTATACATAATGCTACAACTAATAGTAGTTAGTATTAGAGCTGAGTAAAATGATTCACAGGATCCTGGCCAAGTAGCCAGTCACATCAGTAGTTCACGACTGGCAGACCAAGACTCTGAGAACCTTCTCCTACTTGGCATGCTCTGATCAGTAGACCAGGTTGGATGCCAGGTGTCTGCCATGTGGAAAAATGATTCTGCATCAGATCTAATAATCAGTAGAGATGCCGAGGACGCCGCAGGTAGGAGGATCCAAAAAATTCCAAGGTACGGAGAATTTTTTGGACTCTCTATAAAGATGCAGCTGGTGGAGACCTTCACCAAACAGCATGAGTGGTGGAGTGGTGCACAGGATACTGTGGTTTGCAGGATTCTGATCCGGCAGTCATGAGTAGAGTTGAGCGCGGTTCGCGGTTCGTGGTTCTCCAGTTCTAGGCTTGAGTGATTTTGGGGGCTGTTCGAGATCGAACTAGAACTCGAGCTTTTTGCAAAAGCTCGATAGTTCTAGATACGTTCGAGAACGGTTCTAGCAGCAAAAAGCAGGGCTTTTTACAGCTACAGTGTGCAGGAGCCATCGCTGGCAGCCTGCCAGAAGCTGGTAACCAAGATAAACATCGGGTATCCAACCAAAGCAGATTGGTTAGTAACCCGATGTTTATCCTAGTTACGTGCAGGAAGCCTACACTTCCCCGCTCAGCTCGCTCCGCCCCCTCCTGCCCGCGGCATGTACACATACATACACACACACACACACACACACACACACACACACACACACACACACATGGTCCCGCTCGGCTTACCTGCGGTGATGAAGTCCCGCCATCCCGACCTCAGCGCTGTCACTGTCCTCCATGGCCGCCGCTTGTCACATCACCTCTCGCTTCCGACCCGAGACTGACTAGCGGTGACGTCACGGGCCTCTCGCGATACTTGGTGTGAAGGCACCGGTCATTGAACTCAGTGACAGGGGCTGTCAGTTTGCTGGAGATCAGCGCAGGTAATGTACCTCGCTGACAGCAGCACTTGTCATGCCCTGCAGTGACCTGGGCTGACCCATTGATGTTAGCTCAGGTCACTGCACTGCTCTCCCAGCCAATGGGGAACATCCTGCTCTTCATTGACTGGGACAGTGTGGATCGTCATGGCAACCCCTTGGATTACAGCAGACCTGGATTTGTTTTTCATTCTAATAAATTGGTTAAAGAGGGAATGTTTTGGGGAGTGTTTTTTCAAATAAAAATGTGTTTGTCGTCTATTTTTTTTATTACTGACTGGGTTGGTGATGTCGGGTATCTGATAGACGCCTGACCTCACCAACCCCAGGGCTTGATGCCAGGTGACATTACACATCTGGTATTAACCCCATATATTACCCTGTTTGCCACCGCACCAGGGCGCGGGATGAGCTGGGGTGAAGCACCAGGATTGGCGCATCTAATGGATGCGCCACTTCTGGGGCGGCCGCGGCCTGCTATTTTTAGGCTGGGGAGAGTCCAATAACCATGGACCTCCCTAGTCTGAGAATATCAGGCCCCAGCTGTCTGCTTTACCTTGGCTGGTGATCCAATTTTGGGGGACCCCTACGTGTTTTTTTTTTTTAATTATTTATTTAATTTAAAATAACAGCGTGGGGTGCCCTCAGTTTTGGATTACCAGCCAAGGTGAGGTTGCCAGCTGTGGTCTGGAGGCTGCAGCCGTCTGCTTTACCCTAGCTGGCTACAAAACTAGGGGGAACCCTACGTCATTTTTTTTTTTCATTTTTTTGGCTAAATACAAAGCTAAGCACCCCTTAGTGCCACATGAAAGGCAACAAAGGGTGCTCCACTTTTTCTCCATTTTTTCTACATTTTTTTCTACATTTTTTCTCCACTTTTTCTCCACTTTTTCTCCACTTTTTCTCCACTTTTTCTACATTTTTTTCTCTACTTTTTCTCCACTTTTTCTACATTTTTTCTCCACTTTTTCTCCACTTTTTCTCCACTTTTTCTCCACTTTTTCTCCATTTTTTCTCCACTTTTTCTCCACTTTTTCTCCATTTTTTTCTCCATTTTTTCTCCACTTTTTCTCCACTTTTTCTCCACTTTTTCTCCACTTTTTCTCCATTTTTTTCTCCACTTTTTTCTCCATTTTTTCTCCACTTTTTCTCCACTTTTTCTCCACTTTTTCTACATTTTTTTCTCTACTTTTTCTCCACTTTTTCTACATTTTTTCTCCACTTTTTCTCCACTTTTTCTCCACTTTTTCTCCATTTTTTCTCCACTTTTTCTCCACTTTTTCTCCATTTTTTCTCCATTTTTTCTCCACTTTTTCTCCACTTTTTCTCCACTTTTTCTCCATTTTTTTCTCCATTTTTTCTCCACTTTTTCTCCACTTTTTCTCCACTTTTTCTCCACTTTTTCTCCACTTTTTTCTCCACTTTTTCTCCACTTTTTTCTCCATTTTTTCTCCACTTTTTCTCCACTTTTTCTCCACTTTTTCTCCATTTTTTCTCCACTTTTTCCCCACTTTTTCCCCACTTTTTCTCCACTTTTTCTCCACTTTTTCTCCACTTTTTCTCCATTTTTTCTCCACTCTTTCTCCACTTTTTCTCCACTTTTTCTCCATTTTTTTCTCCATTTTTTCTCCACTTTTTCTCCACTTTTTCTCCACTTTTTCTCCACTTTTTCTCCATTTTTTTCTCCACTTTTTCCCCACTTTTTCCCCACTTTTTCTCCACTTTTTCTCCACTTTTTCTCCACTTTTTCTCCACTTTATCTCCACTTTATCTCCACTTTTTCTCCATTTTTTCTCCACTTTTTCTCCATTTTTTTCTCCACTTTTTCTCCAATTTTTCTCCACTTTTTCTCCACTTTTTCTCCATTTTTTCTCCATTTTTTCTCCACTTTTTCTCCACTTTTTCTCCATTTTTTTCTCCACTTTTTCTCCACTTTTTCTCCATTTTTTTCCCCACTTTTTCCCCACTTTTTTTTCCACTTTTTCTCCACTTTTTCTCCATTTTTTCTCCACTTTTTCTCCATTTTTTCTCCACTCTTTCTCCACTTTTTCTCCACTTTTTCTCCATTTTTTTCTCCATTTTTTCTCCACTTTTTCTCCACTTTTTCTCCACTTTTTCTCCACTTTTTCTCCATTTTTTTCTCCACTTTTTCCCCACTTTTTCCCCACTTTTTCTCCACTTTTTCTCCACTTTTTCTCCACTTTTTCTCCACTTTTTCTCCATTTTTTTCCCCACTTTTTCCCCACTTTTTTTTCCACTTTTTCTCCACTTTTTCTCCATTTTTTCTCCACTTTTTCTCCATTTTTTCTCCACTCTTTCTCCACTTTTTCTCCACTTTTTCTCCATTTTTTTCTCCATTTTTTCTCCACTTTTTCTCCACTTTTTCTCCACTTTTTCTCCATTTTTTCTCCATTTTTTCTCCACTTTTTCTCCACTTTTTCTCCACTTTTTCTCCATTTTTTTCTCCATTTTTCTCCACTTTTTCTCCACTTTTTCTCCACTTTTTCTCCACTTTTTCTCCACTTTTTTCTCCACTTTTTCTCCACTTTTTTCTCCATTTTTTCTCCACTTTTTCTCCACTTTTTCTCCACTTTTTCTCCATTTTTTCTCCACTTTTTCCCCACTTTTTCTCCACTTTTTCTCCACTTTTTCTCCACTTTTTCTCCATTTTTTCTCCACTCTTTCTCCACTTTTTCTCCACTTTTTCTCCATTTTTTTCTCCATTTTTTCTCCACTTTTTCTCCACTTTTTCTCCACTTTTTCTCCACTTTTTCTCCATTTTTTTCTCCACTTTTTCCCCACTTTTTCCCCACTTTTTCTCCACTTTTTCTCCACTTTTTCTCCACTTTTTCTCCACTTTATCTCCACTTTATCTCCACTTTTTCTCCATTTTTTCTCCACTTTTTCTCCATTTTTTTCTCCACTTTTTCTCCACTTTTTCTCCACTTTTTCTCCACTTTTTCTCCATTTTTTCTCCATTTTTTCTCCACTTTTTCTCCACTTTTTCTCCATTTTTTTCTCCACTTTTTCTCCACTTTTTCTCCATTTTTTTCCCCACTTTTTCCCCACTTTTTTTTCCACTTTTTCTCCACTTTTTCTCCATTTTTTCTCCACTTTTTCTCCATTTTTTCTCCACTCTTTCTCCACTTTTTCTCCACTTTTTCTCCATTTTTTTCTCCATTTTTTCTCCACTTTTTCTCCACTTTTTCTCCACTTTTTCTCCACTTTTTCTCCATTTTTTTCTCCACTTTTTCCCCACTTTTTCCCCACTTTTTCTCCACTTTTTCTCCACTTTTTCTCCACTTTTTCTCCATTTTTTTCCCCACTTTTTCCCCACTTTTTTTTCCACTTTTTCTCCACTTTTTCTCCATTTTTTCTCCACTTTTTCTCCATTTTTTCTCCACTCTTTCTCCACTTTTTCTCCACTTTTTCTCCATTTTTTTCTCCATTTTTTCTCCACTTTTTCTCCACTTTTTCTCCACTTTTTCTCCACTTTTTCTCCATTTTTTTCTCCACTTTTTTCTCCATTTTTTCTCCACTTTTTCTCCACTTTTTCTCCACTTTTTCTCCACTTTTTCTACATTTTTTTCTCTACTTTTTCTCCACTTTTTCTACATTTTTTCTC
The DNA here is from genome assembly GCF_048569485.1 of Anomaloglossus baeobatrachus. Classification (NCBI taxonomy): domain Eukaryota; kingdom Metazoa; phylum Chordata; class Amphibia; order Anura; family Aromobatidae; genus Anomaloglossus; species Anomaloglossus baeobatrachus. Next base: position 19,010,583 of record NC_134363.1, on the reverse strand, counting down.
CACTTTTTCTCCACTTTTTCTCCACTTTTTCTCCATTTTTTCTCCACTTTTTCTCCACTTTTTCTCCATTTTTTCTCCATTTTTTCTCCACTTTTTCTCCACTTTTTCTCCACTTTTTCTCCATTTTTTTCTCCATTTTTTCTCCACTTTTTCTCCACTTTTTCTCCACTTTTTCTCCACTTTTTCTCCACTTTTTTCTCCACTTTTTCTCCACTTTTTTCTCCATTTTTTCTCCACTTTTTCTCCACTTTTTCTCCACTTTTTTCTCCACTTTTTCTCCACTTTTTTCTCCATTTTTTCTCCACTTTTTCTCCACTTTTTCTCCACTTTTTCTCCATTTTTTCTCCACTTTTTCCCCACTTTTTCCCCACTTTTTCTCCACTTTTTCTCCACTTTTTCTCCACTTTTTCTCCATTTTTTCTCCACTCTTTCTCCACTTTTTCTCCACTTTTTCTCCATTTTTTTCTCCATTTTTTCTCCACTTTTTCTCCACTTTTTCTCCACTTTTTCTACACTTTTTCTCCATTTTTTTCTCCACTTTTTCCCCACTTTTTCCCCACTTTTTCTCCACTTTTTCTCCACTTTTTCTCCACTTTTTCTCCACTTTATCTCCACTTTTTCTCCACTTTTTCTCCACTTTTTCTCCATTTTTTCTCCACTTTTTCTCCACTTTTTCTCCACTTTTTCTCCATTTTTTTCTCCATTTTTTCTCCACTTTTTCTCCACTTTTTTCTCCATTTTTTCTCCACTTTTTCTCCACTTTTTCTCCACTTTTTCTCCATTTTTTCTCCACTTTTTCTCCACTTTTTCTCCATTTTTTCTCCATTTTTTCTCCACTTTTTCTCCACTTTTTCTCCACTTTTTCTCCATTTTTTTCTCCATTTTTTCTCCACTTTTTCTCCACTTTTTCTCCACTTTTTCTCCACTTTTTCTCCACTTTTTTCTCCACTTTTTCTCCACTTTTTTCTCCATTTTTTCTCCACTTTTTCTCCACTTTTTCTCCACTTTTTCTCCATTTTTTCTCCACTTTTTCCCCACTTTTTCCCCACTTTTTCTCCACTTTTTCTCCACTTTTTCTCCACTTTTTCTCCATTTTTTCTCCACTCTTTCTCCACTTTTTCTCCACTTTTTCTCCATTTTTTTCTCCATTTTTTCTCCACTTTTTCTCCACTTTTTCTCCACTTTTTCTCCACTTTTTCTCCATTTTTTTCTCCACTTTTTCCCCACTTTTTCCCCACTTTTTCTCCACTTTTTCTCCACTTTTTCTCCACTTTTTCTCCACTTTATCTCCACTTTATCTCCACTTTTTCTCCATTTTTCTCCACTTTTTCTCCATTTTTTTCTCCACTTTTTCTCCACTTTTTCTCCACTTTTTCTCCACTTTTTCTCCATTTTTTCTCCATTTTTTCTCCACTTTTTCTCCACTTTTTCTCCATTTTTTTCTCCACTTTTTCTCCACTTTTTCTCCATTTTTTTCCCCACTTTTTCCCCACTTTTTTTTCCACTTTTTCTCCACTTTTTCTCCATTTTTTCTCCACTTTTTCTCCATTTTTTCTCCACTCTTTCTCCACTTTTTCTCCACTTTTTCTCCATTTTTTTCTCCATTTTTTCTCCACTTTTTCTCCACTTTTTCTCCACTTTTTCTCCACTTTTTCTCCATTTTTTTCTCCACTTTTTCCCCACTTTTTCCCCACTTTTTCTCCACTTTTTCTCCACTTTTTCTCCACTTTATCTCCACTTTATCTCCACTTTTTCTCCATTTTTTCTCCACTTTTTCTCCATTTTTTTCTCCACTTTTTCTCCACTTTTTCTCCACTTTTTCTCCACTTTTTCTCCATTTTTTCTCCATTTTTTCTCCACTTTTTCTCCACTTTTTCTCCATTTTTTTCTCCACTTTTTCTCCACTTTTTCTCCATTTTTTTCCCCACTTTTTCCCCACTTTTTTTTCCACTTTTTCTCCACTTTTTCTCCATTTTTTCTCCACTTTTTCTCCATTTTTTTCTCCACTTTTTCTCCACTTTTTCTCCACTTTTTCTCCACTTTTTCTCCATTTTTTTCTCCACTTTTTCTCCACTTTTTCTCCACTTTTTCTCCACTTTGTCTCCACTTTTTCTCCATTTTTTCTCCACTTTTTCTCCACTTTTTCTCCATTTTTTTCTCCACTTTTTCTCCACTTTTTCTCCACTTTTTCTCCATTTTTTTCTCCACTTTCTCTCCACTTTTTTTCCACTTTTTCTCCACTTTGTCTCCACTTTTTCTCCACTTTTTCTCCACTTTTTCTCCACTTTTTCTCCATTTTGTTCTCCACTTTTTCTCCACTTTTTCTCCACTTTTTCTCCATTTTTTTCCCCACTTTTTCCCCACTTTTTCTCCACTTTTTCCCCACTTTTTCTCCATTTTTTCTCCACTTTTTCTCCACTTTTTCTCCATTTTTTCTCCACTTTTTCTCCATTTTTTTCTCCACTTTTTCTCCACTTTTTCTCCACTTTTTCTCCATTTTTTCTCCACTTTTTCTCCATTTTTTCTCCACTTTTTCTCCATTTTTTCTCCACTTTTTCTCCACTTTTTCTCCACTTTTTCTCCATTTTTTCTCCACTTTTTCTCCATTTTTTCTCCACTTTTTCTCCACTTTTTCTCCACTTTTTCTCCACTTTTTCTCCATTTTTTCTCCACTTTTTCTCCATTTTTTTCTCCACTTTTTCTCCACTTTTTCTCCACTTTTTCTCCATTTTTTCTCCACTTTTTCTCCACTTTTTCTCCACTTTTTCTCCGTTCTTTTTCTATGGTCAGTCTACCCATTAGCTCTGCCATGCATACTGTAGCTCTACACCTACTGCACATGTTACTTTATGATTGACATCTCTTTCGTACCAGAGCTGTCTAAGCCTACTCTGACCCCATATTTGTCATTACTATATTGTCCTTGTACTGTATTATGACATCTGTATCATGTGTTTCATTTCTTGCTGTGTTGCAATTTTTTTGCTGCATCCCAATTGTACCTCTACATTGTTCGAGTTTATGTTATTGTTCTCTCACTCTTATGTGATACTGATTATTGTCATTTTTCATGATTACATGCAGATAAGTCCAATCTGACAAAGGCTCAAGCCGAAACGTATAAAATAAATAAATAAACGAAATAAATAATTAAAAAAAATATATATGGGCTCCCGCTGCATTTTTTGTATTGCTAGCTAAGGGTAATCCAAGCAGCTACTGGCTGCTAACCCCCACTGCTTGGTGTTACCTTCACTGGCAATGGAAAAATCCAGGGAAGCATTTTTTATTTTTTTTGCCAAAAAACTACAAAAAAAAGGACGTGAGCTTCGCCATATTTTTGTATGCTAGCCAGGTATAGCAGGCAGGTGCTGGAAGAGTTGGATACAGCGCCAGAAGATGGCGCTTCTATGAAAGTGCCATTTTCTGAGGCAGCTGCAGACTGCAATTCGCAGCAGTGGGGCCCAGAAAACTCAGGCCAACTTGTGCTGCGGATTCCAATCCCCAGCTGCCTAGTTGTACCTGCCTGGACACAAAAATGGGGCGAAGCCTACGTCATTTGTTTTCTAATTATTTCATGAAATTCATGAAATAATAAAAAAGGGCTTCCCTTTATTTTTGGTTCCCAGTTGGGTACAAATAGGCAACTGGGGGTTGGGGGCAGCCGTACCTGCCTGCTGTACCTGGCTAGCATACAAAAATATGGCGAAGCCCACATAATTTTTTCAGGGGGCAAAAAACTTCTGCATACAGTCCTGAATGGAGTATGCTGAGCCTTGTAGTTCTGCAGCTGCTGTCTGTCTGTATGGAGAAGAGCAGACAGCAGCTGCAGAACTACAAGGCTCAGCATACTCCATCCAGGACTGTATGCAGAAGTTTTTTGCCCACCAAAAACATGACGTGGGCTTCGCCATATTTTTGTATGCTAGCCAGGTACAGCAGGCAGCCACGGGCTGCCTCCAACCCCCAGTTGCCTATTTGTACCCGGCTGGGAACCAAAAATATAGGGAAGCCCATTTTTTTTAATTATTTCACTTATTTCATGAAATAATTAAAAAACAAATGACGTGGGCTTCGCCCCATTTTTGTGTCCAGCCGGGTACAACTAGGCAGCTGGGGATTGGAATCCGCAGCACAGGTTAGCCCGAGGTTTCTGGGCGCCTCTGCTGCGGATTTCAGTCCGCAGCCATCCCAGAAAATGGCGCTCTCATAGAAGCGCCATCATCTGGCGCTGTATCCAACTCTTCCAACAGCCCTGGAGCCAGGTGGCTTGTTGGGTAATCATGAGTTAATACTGGCTTTGTTTTACTAGCCAGTATTAAGCCAGAGATTCTTAATGTCAGGCACGTTTGACCCGGCCATTAAGAATCTCCAATAAAGGGTTAAAAAAAAGACACCACACAGAGAAAAAATACTTTAATAGAAAAAAATACACAGACACATTAGAGACTCCATCTTTATTACCCCCTGTCAGTCCTCCACGATCCTGCTCTTCTGTCTTCTTTCTTTCTAGTGTAGTAGTAGTGACGATTGTAGTGAGGATGATGTTCATCAGCCCATCACTTGGGGCTGGGGAACCTCATCCTCACTACAATCCTCACTAGTGTAGTAGTAGTGACGATTGTAGTGAGGATAAGGTTCACCAGCCCATCACTTGGGGCTGGGGAACCTCATCCTCACTACAATCCTCACTAGTGTAGTAGTAGTGACGATTGTAGTGAGGATGAGGTTCACCAGCCCATCACTTGGGGCTGGGGAACCTCATCCTCAGTACAATCCTCACTACAATCGGGAAGCAGCGTGCAGCCTTCACTCCGTGAGTGATCAGTGCTGGCTGTCAGCGGTAACAGCGGTAACGCTGACAGACGCGTTACCATAGCAACGGTGCTCTCGGAGCTGCGGTTAGCGGTGACGTCACCGCTAACTGCGTTGCTATGGCAACGGTGATCTCCGTTAATGACCGGCTATGTCAGCCGGTCCCTAACGGAACGGGGAGTCGACCGTGTGCTAGAGCATGTCGCCGGTATAGGGCGATACACATATGTGCACCGTGTACCGGAGAGATGCACTCGCAGGTCCTACATGACGCATCATAGTCATGTGACCAGTCTGTAGCCAATGAGATAATAGCCACGTGACTGGTCACATGGCTATTTTGACGTCACGATAGGTCCTGCTTCTCTGCTGGCAGTGCCGGTCACCGGGAGGATTCAGCGATCATCGGATGGAATAGCGGCAGGAGACAGAGTGCAGAAGGGATCGCGGGGACCGGTAAGTGTTATGGCAATGTTTATTAACTGTTTGTGTACATTTATCATGCATTTTTATGTGTTTGTGATTGCCTCCCATTATAGCCTATTGGTTCTAGTTCGGTTCGTCGAACGTTCGACGAACCGAACTCGAACGGGACTCCCGTTCGGCGAGCCGACCTCGAGCCGAACCGCGACCGGTTCGCTCATCTCTAGTCATGAGCTGCCGACATACATCAGACCTCGTTTTTTGGTACTTTCTTTGCCTCTTCTTGTCTCACAATTGTTTATAGTGCTGGTGTGATCCCATGTCAGGGAATTGGTGCCCTCCGCCCCTACTCCACTTGCCATCAAACCAGGGTCCCGCAAATCATTTTTGCTCAATTGTAATAACAATATAAATTAATATTAGGAATTGGTCAAGTCTTCCCTGCCTCCTCTTTTAAGATGGACATGAGCTTCTAAACATTTGGATCAAATGCTGGAGATTAGAGATGGGAGACCCTAAAGTTTGGTGTGCGATACGAGCTCAAAATTTCCAAAAATCACAGTTCGGGTTCAGAGTTTGGATGCATTACGAATGCAATCCATTTGCGAGAGCTTCGCTCTACTCAGGTGTGCTGGTCCTAACTATTGCAGATGAGTGAACCTGATGGTTCGAATTCGTACCGAACACAGACTGTTCAAAAAAAAATAGTTCTAGTTTAGAGTTTGGGCGAATTATATGTGCAAACTAATCAAGTGAGCATCGGGGTGCTTGGGTACTCTTGATGCTCAGGCCAGTGTGAGCCACTTGCTGTCTTTGAACAGCTCACACTAGGGGTAACAGCGTGATTGGATGTAGTGTGCGCTGTAAAAAAACACTACAACCCCACCCCACCCCGGAAGTGATCTGTTTATCGCTGGCTTCATGGGGGTAGAGGCCCAAACTGCCAATCAGTGACTTCAAATGAAGTTCAGGTAGAATCCAGGTCCAAAACCAAACTTTAAAAAAGTTCAGCTGGACCAGCAGAATCGAAAATCTCATGGCTCATCTCATCCGTACTAAAGATCTCAATTACTTTGCAACAACAAAAAAGATGTATGCAAAGAAAAAGTGTAATAAATGATTCATGCTCTAACTTCTTTGTCGGTTTTGCTCTATCATGTACGCAGTGCAGTTCCGGATTTCCCCCATGCACAGGAGACAGCATCATTTGTCCATCGGGGACCGTGTGTGCCGCTCAATACATTGCATCCACTGCTTGTGAGTAATTTGGTCAACTCTTTTGTAATATTTTCAGGGGAGTTTGTTATGTGCAAATAAAAAGAAATTATTGTAAAAACGGATTTACAAACCGTAATTTATAACCCACCCCCCCAGATTTATTACCATGCTATCAGTATGTGATTATGCACATTCCATGGACCTAAAATTGTCACAGCTGAGAGTTTGCTACAACAAGAATACTGTGCAATTGTTCAAAGCAAGTGCGGAAAAAAATGGTGCAAAGCTGGAAGACTAAAGGGTGCTTTACACGCTGCGACATCGCTAGCGATATATAGTCGGGGTCAAGTCGTTAGTGACGCACATCCGGCGCCGTTAGCGACATCGCAGTGTGTGACACCAAGGAGCGACGATCAACGAGCGCAAAAACGTCGTAAATCGTTGATTATTAACACGTCGCTCCTTTACCAAATATCGCTGGTGGTGCATGCCGCTGGTTGTTCGTTGTTCATGCAGCACCACACATCGCTGTGTGTGACACCGCAGGAACGACAAACATCTCCTTACCTGCGTCCACCGGCAATGAGGAAGGAAGGAGGCGGACGGCATGTCCCTGCCGCTCATCTCCACCCCTCCACTGCTATTGCTTAGTGACGCTGCAGTGACATCGCTATGACGCTGAACGCACCTTGAAGGAGGGATTGTTTGGCGGTCACAGCGACGTCGCTGAAAAGGTATGTGTATGTGACGCTGCCGTAGCATTAGGCTATGTGCCCACGCTGCGGAAAATGCGTGGATTTTGCCGCGGATTTCTCGCGGAAAAACCGCGGATTTTCCGAAAATCTGCAGCACAGGTACTCCCCAGCCATTTCTATGGCATTTTGGAAATGCTGTGTCCACGCTGCGAAATTTTCCGCAGCGGAAATTGTGCGGATTTTCGTGCGGAAAAATCTGCAGCATGTCAATTATTGTTGCAGATTTTCATCCGGATTTTGCCTTTAAAATTGAAAAAAAAAACCGCAAAATCCGCATCAAAATCCGCATCAAATCCGCGGCAAATCCGCGGCAAATCCGCACCTGCGGATTTTGCGGGAAAGCTGCGGATTTTGATGCAGAAAAATCCGCAGCTACATAGTCCCGTGGGCACATAGCCTTAATGTTCGCTACGGCAGCGATCAGAAAATGTCGCACGAACAACGGGGGTGGGTGCTTTCACCAGCGACATCGCTAGCAATGGTAACACTTAAACGACGGTGGCGGGTGTGATCGCTAGTGATGTCACAGTATGTAAAGCGCCCTTAAGTTGAATTTCCTGAAATTCAAACAAATCAGACACTTCCTTGACGATATTCCATGAAGATGATGAGTTCATACCGATACGTCCTAAATCATGAAGGGTTAAATTTAGTAAAATAAAAAAAAAAAGTTAAAAAAAACTAAAAAAAAAACAAAAAAAAACTAAAATTTCAAATCATCCCTCTTTGAATATTAAAGGGTTATAAAAATAAAAAAAATACACATGATTGGTATTGCCACATTCATAAATGCGCAATACATCAAAATATAAAATCAATTACTCTGATTGGTAAACGGCACAACTGCAAAAAAAATGTATTTTTTAAATAATTTAAGAAAAATAATGGGCTTCCCTGTATTTTTATTGTCAGCCAAGGCAAAGCCAGGCAGATATGGGTGGTAGGCTGTAGCCGGCCACTTTAGCTGCGCTGTAAACCAAAAATACATCATTTTTTTAATTATGAATTTGTTTTTACACTACTATATGTATGAGAGACCCAACAGCCAATCACAGACGCTGTCACACAGAATGGGCATCTGTGATTGGTTGTTACAGTATCCTGGAATCTGCCCATACATTCTAGATGCTAGAATGTATGGTCTGGTTTCAGATTACTCCAGCATCAAATCACAGGTGCCCACTCTGTGACAATGCCTGTGATTGTCTGTTGGGTCCCTCACACATATAGTTGTGTAACAATAAATGCATAATTAAAAAAATGATGTATTTTTGATTTACAGCACAGCTAAAGTTGCCGGATACAGGCTACCACCCCCATCTGTCTGGTGTTACTTTGGCTGGCAATAAAAATACAGGGACTATATATATAAGCCCATAAATAATAAATAATTTTTAAAAAATTACATAGCGCTCCGTCGTATTTTTGATTCTCAGCACAGATAAAGTGGACAGCTATGGGCTGCCACCCCCATCTGCCTGGCTTTACCATGGCTGGCAATCAAAATTCAGAGCAGCCCAATATTTTTTTTAATTATTTAAATAAATATTTTA